>NC_026156.1:4346058-4377219 GCF_000512975.1 Sesamum indicum
ATGGGAATCCTCGTAAGGCATCAAACCCGGAACATTACTGTTAGCAGCTTGAACGTTATCTTTTAGACCCATACTACCGAATTTCTGCTGCTGAAGGCTAGAAGCAAGCAAAGAAGCCATTGTAGAAGTGGAGGGAAAATTTGAAGATCCGAAGAAGATAGAATTATTACCAGGATTCGGAAAAAGTGATGAACTTGAAGTACTGATAACATCCTGGATTTGCTTGAACCCATTCTTGTATTCATCGTTCGGAGCTTCAGTCGCCATGAGCCCTGACGAAAACCCTATTCCAAGACCATTCATCTGAGGCTGATGATGAAGATCGAAACCTGTACTGTCGGAAGAAACCCTAGTTGAACTAAAGCTTGAAAATGGAAAGTTGAGCTCAAGAGGATTAGTGGGCAGGCTGTAAAACAAGGGATTGTTACTATGGTTTGAAGCTGGAGGCAGATCTATTTGTGGCTGAACACTAGGGTTTGCAGCTGCAGTTGAGTTGGCGGAGGAAATCCCATCGCCGCTGTGGCGCTTCACCCTCTTGTTCTTCCTACAACCTCCGCCGACGGGGACATTCCTAAGGGTTCCCCCTCTAGTCCAGTAGCGCTTACAAGCTTTACAAAAGTGTCTGGGCTGAGACAAGCTGTAGTTGTTGTAGTAGCAGAACTTGGTATTGGAGGAATCGCAGCGGGGGCACTTGAGGGGCTGGTGATGAGGATCTTGGGTTGTTTTTTCCATAGCTTTATTTGCTGATGATGAAGCCATGAAACTTTTGTGATCATCAAGCTGTATCTGGTTCTGAACAAACAAAGAGAAAGAAAAGGTTAGGAAATGGCGTGCTTTTAGGGTAAAAATTAACAACACAATAGGGATATTCTACGACAAATGCTAGGAAACAAAAAATGGGGTCATCTTGTTTGTGTAAATAATTGAGAGAGAGAGAGAGAGAGAGAGAGATGAGAGAGAGAGTAACCTGTGGCCATTGATTAGTAGTGGTTGAAGAGATGGGAGCGATCATCATCATCTTCTCACAGTTTCCTACCATTTCTTCTCTCCTTCACAGAAAGAGGAGTACAAAGAGTAAGAAGACAAGGAGCAGGTGACGACGTGAGAACTCGTTGACGGGCTTCAAATATTTTCAAACAGAATGATTAGAAAGGGAATTCACTCATTCTTTAATTCTAATTTCACGTGAATTACTCACTTTTTAATTATAAATTATATGAACTAGGCGTTGATGCATGTTATATATCCTTTTCAGAATCAGAATTAGATTCTTGTCAAATATATATATATATATGTATTTATATATAAGAGATTTTAGTTAAATATTTTTCTCCAAATATAAAATAGATAATAATAATCAGTTACTTCACCAGTTGATTACTTTGTTTTTTTTCCATAAAAATAAAATTAGTTGATTTATATATTTGAGTTGGATCATAATTAATTATAAAACTGGACCACGAATATGAATCATTTAAATAATATTATGCCCAAAAATAAGGGCATAAGTTAATTTATGTGAGTTTCGGTTGAGCAATTAATAATTCAGAAATCATGAACTTGATATAAAATCAAAATATTTAAGTAATTAGCGCTTAAATGAAAAAAATTAAGATGAGAGAATGTGTATGCATATATATATATGATTATAATAAAACAGGGGAGGTACGCGTAGGGACATTCTTAATCCAAGAAGAGGACAGAGAAGTAAAGGCGCGGCATATGACAGATGAATCTCGAGAAGTTCAAGAAAGTAATAAAAAGAGAACAATTTACATGGAATTTGCAGACCCCAACACAACTCCACCCCAACCCCAACAATCTGTATCTATATATCTATCTATCTCTACTCTCTAGTGTTCTTGAGAATACTATAGAATAGAGAGATAGAGATAGAGACATAGATAGAGGGAATCCCTAGGGCTCGATACCCCAAGCTGGAACAGCAAATCCCACTTATTGTTCTTGTATTAAAATAATTGCAACTATGCACATCATCAATTCTCCCTTAATTTCGTCGGCTATTTTTTAAGTTAAAACATTCCACACTAACAAAAGTGAAGCAAATTCCCTAATACGGGCTGCCCTACCTCTACCTCTACCTCAATTCCAATACTAATAATTAAAAACGCAAATTACATATGTGAACGCCACAAAATTTTCTAGTTACTGGGACATTAAAAGAGAGAAGTCGTGAAATGTCTTTTTGGGTGTATGTATTGCTTTTTCACGACTTTAAATGGAGGAGTAGATATATATAGGTATGTGTATGTGTTTGCGTATAAAGAATCTGACAAGAATTTGCAAGTACGTCAGAATTCAGATGGCAAAAACGAGTTGAGTGAACTTTGCAGAAAACTACACTGTCGGGCTCCATTTTTTTAATACTAAAGAATTGGAATTGGGAGACTCGAAAATTCCAAAGAAAAAGGGACAAGAGATCCCATGTGGTTCCATCCATCCATCTTCTGCTCATTACCTACGTACATCTATACATAAATACATACATATATGCCTTTATTCACAACCCTTATTTGCTGGAAATCTTTATCTTTTTAAATATATATATATATATATGAACAGTTTTTTATTATTATTTTGTAATAGACATAGACATATATATAAATCACGAATTTTTTAAAATATAAACAAACAATTAGATTTTTTTGTTGCCGTTTAAATATATATATATATATATATATTGCAGCACTCTACTTTAAAAAAATATATTTAAAATAAGTTGTTTCAAAAACTTTAAGAAATATTGACAACATTTTATAAATTATAAAATATGCTAAAAAATTTATATAAATACAACATCGTAAGTTAACTTAAAGACATATATACTTGCAGAACTTGAACTAAAAAATACAAGAGAGTAGAAAGTAGAGAGTAGAGAGTAGAGTGTAGTGTATGTGAAGTGCGTATAATAAAAGTAGAGAAAGTGTAGAGAGAATGAATAAGGAAGCATGTGGTGGTGGCAGCACCTAAGAGAAAAGGCATTAAACAAAATTTAAATTAAAGAATAATTAGGAAGTGGAACAAACCGATTTTGTAGTCTTCCAAGGGATTTTCTCATTCTTCTAACAATCCCATCATTATTCCTCACTTGCACTTTTCCTTTTTTCTTTTTTCTTTTTTAATAATAAAAAATTGAATAATTAACAACATCTTGCATCTTAATTAATGAAATTATTATACGAACAGACTTAGTACCAACTGCTGCATGGTTATGTGTATAAATTATTTCTGTCACCTTCTCCTTTACTTGATTGGTTTTCATTGGAATTGATTGTATTGTGACTTATTTACAAATAAAATAACTGATTTACAAATAATGAATAAGTTTAATCTTATGAATTTAAATTCTACATACGTATGTATATTTGTCCCGTTTTATATAAAATTATATTTATTTGATGTATTAATCGAAGGAACAATTACACTCTCCTTTCCTAAAATTTGGTGTAACGTAAATTTTTTATGATTTGAGAAATTACATCTGGCAATTCTGACGTTTGCTTCCATCTAACAAATAAATTCTTCTATTAGTCAAATTCATCAAATTTACTGATATTAACAAAAACATAATAAAAAAATTTATATGTACTCCTGATTGACTTATTATTAATTTATTGCGCATTAAATAATTTTTTTTACGATCAAATTATACCTCCTTTTTACTAAAAATATTCAATTATTATAAAGTCAACGATTACAAGTCTTTCACTTTCATTGTATCTTGGTATATAAATATGTAAAGATGATAAGCTAACTCTTTTTGGAAGGTATTGCGAAAATTTCTATAGTATTTGAGAAGAGTCATCAGCTGGTTCCCCTGCTTTGCTTTCAACAATTAAAGCTCCTGTCTTGTTACATACAGAAATAAACCGACAAATTGCTATAATTAATAATGTCCTGAGACTGCACCTATCTTCAGATACTCTTCGATATGGATATAAGAGGAGAGAAGAAGAAACCAATTTTTCAAAACTGTCGTCATAAAATTGGTTCCTGGAAATATCAGTTCCAACTATATAATATTATTTATTCACTTATAAATATTGACTAAGATGGCAATATATATCAGTTTTGTTCACAATATCTTCTTTTATAAATTTCAATTTTAATTACCACTATGAATAGGACAGACCTCAAAACTCATCAAATACAACCATTACATCGATGAAAGGATCCAGATAAACAATCATTTTATATAAAAATGCACAATCTCGTTTATTTTGATAAAAACAGTGATTATATAATTATATTAATATCAATAAATTAAAGATCGTATATCGGTTCGATAAATAAATTCAAAATTATAATATAAGAATATAACAAACTCAAGTTAAATAAAATATACTCATTACAAATCTCCTTGATTTCTTAATATATCCGGCAGCAGTAGTTAACAAATAACATACTTAATATTAAATTATGAGATGATGAATATTAATAAATAAAAAGAAAAAGTGATGTTAGGACATGATTGATTTCGAAATCTTGGTAAAAACTAGAATGCGAATTATAGGGCCCTCAATCACTCATTCACTGACAACCCCACAGCCACATGAGTCCATGAGAGGCGAAGGGACAACACAGATTCCATTCCATCCCAACCAAATGGCGAACATGAAAGAAACTCAACGTGCACGGTTTGTACACAAATACAATTGGCAAACACTCATTTCTTCAGGGGGACCAAACTCCCATTCCAACCTTACCCATCAACATATCATTCCTTTACCAAACAAACCATGTCCAGACAAACCTCCCCCCCTTTAATTTCCTATGCATTTCCTTAGTTCCAAAGCAAAACAATTTCCAATTGCTTACCGTATCAACTTTGAATCAAATGTATCTCATTTTGATTTTTTTCTACTAATTATCGTGAGAGCTATACAAGAAGATAATATCCAAGTATTTCACCAAAACGATTCACAATCCCAGAGTATGCGCTAATCTATAATGGTGATTAGAATTAGGGTCATCCAACAAAAAACGAAAGAAGAAAAGGATAATTTTTTTTAATGAAACTCCAAAAAACTTAATAATTTAGTTTATTATTAATCATAGCATAATGCATTAAGTATTGGTACTGATTATAATATTTATGTTGCATAAATTTAAAACTTTGGTAGTGGTAGTAGTAGAGCATGTATTATGCAATCCTAATTAGAATCTAAGAAAGAATGTCACACGTACGTAGGGTGAGCTGCACCCACTACCTAACACCTCAATTTTCAATTATGGCACGCCAAAGTGCATTGGTCAAAATGAGTCCACATGCTTCACTATATTAAGCATTATTATAGCGAGGACAGTGGCCCCACTGCTAATTCAGGACTTTTCTAACCTTACCCACAAAATGGTACAACTCAACTACTTATATTTTCACACAAAAAGAAATCAGAAATAATCTAGACACATCTATTCGAGGTTTCTTTTTTCATCCTTAAATTCGAATACAAGACCTTTTCAAGAAAATTTTGAACCTAAATCATTGAGTTGTTCCTTAAAAAATACAAACGTCTCCATTCACTCAAAACCCTTGTTTCTTCCTTTTTTTTTCTAGTTTCACCTCAAATAAATAAGCAACCATGAAAGATGGTAAGAATCAACAGTTATATTTTCTTGTATCAACAGCAGAATGTCATTTACGATTTTGTATTCTCTGTTACCTTATTTTGAAATCCTATAAGGATGCAAAAATTGATTTTCAACAACCCACCAATCGTAAATCATATTTTGAATAGAACCAATATACACTAGCTCTTAAATTTCTGAACAACTTGACAGCACCGTTTGGGTCAATATTCTTTGAACATGAACAAAACATTTAGAACATGAGTTGGTGCGGAGATCCATCAACTTATCAGTTAAAAGATCAAAATACCTCCAGTAATTATGACCTTACGCTCCACATATCTGCAACTTTTCTATGTTCCACACCAACCCAATAATATCATTACATATCCATCCAATCAACATCCTACAATTATACACGCCATCTTCACGTGAATTGCTCCTAATTGAACAGAAATTATAATATGTTATACCATTTGCATCTTCCGCAGATTTAATTCTCAAATCAGACATTAGAGAGCTATACTTGAAGTTGTCCTAGTATTTCTCTGCCCTATATCCATGATCTATAGGAACGAAAGACTCAAATTACAACTTGAGATTGAATTACCATTGAGACGACCTTCGCTAAGAGAGCTTGACCGCAGCCTCATGTGACAATCATAGATAAAAAAAAAAAAAACTGTTCGTAGTAAGATGCATCGATACAAAAGAGTGAGTTCAGACACGGTACCACACACGGTTGATACGATCGACAAATTTTCTTATCATTCTTCTGTGAAGAATAGTCTAAAATGGTTGGGAATAGGCTAAAGTCAAAACCCAAACAGGAGGCGGAGGCGGAGGCTACCATGTAATTGGAAAGGAATTTGGTGTGGGGTCTTAAGCATGCAGGATGGAGATTTTCTTCAGCAAGACTACACTTAAAATTGAAGTGGACAGGTTTACAGCAGAAACACACTAATGATGTGCCACTGACAACAGTCCTTATCTCCTAATTAAGTTGTCAGTTGACTTTGGAAACTAAGAAAATTGTACACCTAAATGTCAATGTATGATAAATAAACTGTCAAATTAAAGAAAGAATGTAAATGAGGTAGTCAATAATTGAGGTTTGCAAAATATAATGTTTATGTACACACTCTTGCATTTAAAATTTAAATACAACGTATGGCAGCAGGTGAAGAAAAAGACAAGAGTCACAAAAGACATCAGCGTCAAAGCTTGTTGGCCCAATTGGCCCAATTCCACTAAGACAGATCATTTTCAATCAAAAGGTTGTGATTTCGATTCCCCAAAAAATTGTGTTGATGAATAAACTATAAGTATCTCTATAAATGATCTACGATTCTAAAGACATATAAACCACCCAAATTAGAAAAAAGAAACATCACTATCAAAATGATTAGTGAACGCTAACAGAGCATGGACAGAAGAAAAAACTCGAATGAAAATAAAATGGAGAAATTGCAAGTTGGAAGAATGAGTCATGACAATAAAAAACAAAAACCCAGAGACATCACCTGTTAATTTTGTGGTGGTTAGGACGTAGAAATTACACCCATTTTTCCCAATTGCAATTTCAATTTGGACAGAACCAAAACCTAGGCAATTAAGCACAACTGCCGTAGTCACGGGACCACAAATCCATACTTAGTGCATGTATACAATGACAGCTTATGAGGGTCAAATTCAAATAATCTTTTACGACAGTGCATGTCCTAGAAAAATTCCATTGATTTTACCTGCTGATTGCCAAACCAAACCCCAGGGGACCATTTCGCGCCACAAGTCTGTGTCTTGGATTTGTGGTCCTCCACATCCTATATGATTGAACACTTTGTTTTTAATTCCATAACACCACAACAAAACTGAAAAAGTCCAAGCTTCTTCATGATTGCGAAAATAAGTTTTCATAAATAGAATTTAAGATGTTTGGACGTTTCAAAAACATATACTTGTGTTTTCATAAATAACAGAGGTCTTGGATTCGAGTCCCGAATCAAGGAATCAACTCTGATCATCCATTAAATTATTTATATGCGTACATGTATTCATGAGTAGCAAATGTAACTATTCCCAAAATTAAACAGGCATGGCATGGCAAAGCCCAACCAACCGCAGTCTAAACTGGGCTTTGGAGTCTCACATTTCAATTTGAGCCTCAACAGTGAATTTATAATAAGTAGGCCGCAGTTCGAATCTGAGATGGGCTTCTCTCCACTTCTTGGCCGACAAAAATGTTCGGCCGACAGACCAGCCACCAATAAAGTTGGCTTTTGATCGTACGATCGAAATGCTTTACTGTATGATTAACTCTATTTCTTAAGAAAAAATAAACGGAAAAGGAAAAGGGTAAAAGTGAATCCGATACTCTCCAAAATCCAAACAACGCAAACCTCAAGAAATATGCATAAATTATTTATAGTGGAACTTACAAATTAATCACCAAACGCAATTCTCACATCAAGAAAGGGATTCAAAGTATTATTAAATCCAAAAAAACAAAGAAGAAAAAAAAAAAAGGAGAAGTGATTCAAAGTATTCAATCTTCCCACCAACTCAGCCAAAATATACGATTGTTCCTACCCATTAAATCACACTGGATAATGAGGTTGAGATCTCAAAACTAAAAAACTTTGAGTTTTAATTATATGCGTGTATGTGTTTGTATACTTTTATAGTAGTATGTGTATGATGTTTCTTTGTTTCACCTACAATTATTGACTCATTTAGAAATATTATTGTACTACGTATCGACTGTTGTAATAATATATTACTTGCTTTAAAGACATCACTATATTTAGAAAAAAAAAAAAAAGATGATCACACAGAAAGACAGAAATGAACTATAGCACAACATTTCTAACTAACTTTTTTTTTTCTTTCTTTTGATTGGCATTCCTTTTCTTTGTAAGTGAAATATCATTATGAAATAATAAAAGAATAATTACTTTTACATCCCAAACCTATGATCTCCTTACATAACCCACTCATTTTTTACATAATTATAAAAACCACTCTTGCATAATTACAAAACACCCCCTAACAACCAACAAGCAAAGCATGATTTGCGTAATGACATTAATATTTTTGGAGAATATATGTATAATTTCAAAAAAAACATGGATGGTTTGTAGAGAGTGTGCAATTTTCGATTAATCTTTGTCCAATATTTGGTTATCTTTTTTTTTTTTAGAATTTTCATATTCAATTCAATTTCAGTTTTTGTGCCAATTAACCAAATCGAATGCCTAATTTTAAAAAATATATAAATATCATATATATACATTAAATATCTTAATATTTGCATTTACAACAAAACAATAATAATTTTATAGTTACTCCCTAATTATTATATAATTTATAATCAATAAATTAACATTACATTTCGGTTAACCAAACTTTTGGTTAGATTCAGTTAATCGAACTGAACACCCTAATGATTTGTTGTAAATGATATTGATATTTTCTGATGAATTTACGTGCAATTGTTGAAAAAAAAAAAAAAAAGAAACAATTTGTATAAACAAACTATAACGAAGAAAGTACAAACAATGATTCATGAGATGCTACACCAGGTGCATATTGCACCACATGTTTCACCCCACGTGTCTCCATAGAGGATATGTGACAAGAACCAAGGTTGAACGCAGTGGGTGTAGCATATAACACACCCAACAACATGAAAATCAAAAGAACAAAGGAATCGCCGGTGCCTAATAAACTCCAATTAGTTCCCACCACAAAGTTAACTTTACCAAGACAAGGACTACTATTCATATTTGCTTAGGACTCGTGCCATAGATTAAAACGCTAGCTAAATAAAATGGTCAACCGTCAAATTTCACGTGACCAACACAGACGTACATATTCCCGTTACTAGGAATAATCCGTATTGACAATCACATTCACGTATTTATTCCACTGGGGTAAATTTAAAGGCACCTTAGATGGGTCATCAGTCAAACAGCTGTCCTCGTACAAGGGGTGGACCAAACCATGTACATATATACTGGCCTAATTTTAATTTAATAATAAGGGTACCAAAACATTGGTAGATGCACCAGTTTCACAACCAAGGGTAAGTGCCCACTTTGTTTCAAATCTATTGGTTGCACTTAATCTAGCATCCCAACAATTCATGTGGGCAAAAATTTACTCAAGGACATATCATAGAAACAGACACATGCACAACACGTGGCCAAATATGAGTGGGGCTTAATTCTTTTTATTATTCCACTTTTCACTTTCCAGCCAGGTACCTAAAAGAAATTGTGTGGAAACTGCCTCTTAGACTAAGACTGCCAAAATCAGCAAGAAATAATTACTGAGTAGAGGCAAATTAAGGGCATAAACAAATGTGATCTTGATGCTATAACTTGCTGTCTACCAATTCTGGGAAAAAGTTTTCTCTTATTAATCTTGTAATAGTTATAGCTAACGTAAAGCTGTGAAAGGAAGTCTTGAGAGATGCAAGTCTGGCAGACGACTCCTGTACACTCATAATTTTTTATCAAGAAACTATATAGGGCATTAAAGTTTTGAGTGTGATTGGAAGGCTAAGAGGGGACTTCAATTTCTCTTTCAACATCTCCAGAATCATATTACAACGACCCCTACCAAATTAGAGAACTTTAGCAACTTTAACATCAAAATCATACAGTACACAAGTGTAGACTAGGCATTGAAGAAAAAAGAATGGTACCTGTGGTCCTCGCCATATTCTTCATCTCTTTTTCACCATTCAACTTCACTCTCTTCACCTTGTTTCACTTGTCCGGACACCAAAGTTCTCCTTACCAAAGAAATGGAAACAAGCAAAGAAGCAGGAAAACGGATCGCTGAATTGGATGAGGAAGGTGAAGAAGATGAAGACGCTGGTGAAGATAACAAGAAAAAAAGAGCTCTGAGTCCCTCTAAAAGAAGGGTGTCTGGCGCAGGAGGGTCAACGCAGCGTTCCTGTCAGGTGGAAGACTGCACGGCTGATATGGCTGATGCCAGGCCATACCATCGTCGGCATAAAGTTTGTGAATTCCATGCTAAGGCTGCAGTGGTTTTCCTTGCTGGGCTACAACAACGCTTCTGTCAGCAGTGCAGCAGGTTCAGTTCTTAAATTCATTCAAGTTCTCTTCTATGTTTCTGCACCACATGTTTGTGAATACAGAAGTATTGGGGCTTTTTGGGTTTTGGTTTTTCCTGGTTTAAGGTAATAGGCAAAGACCATATACTATTCAACAAATAAAAACGGACGTGCAACAGGCTCAGAGATACTTGACAGACTATAGAACATAAGACTTCAATGCTGCACAACATCAAGTAGCAGATATGGAACAGTAATAATTAACTGAAGAAGTGATAGATTTCTAATAGCTCAGACTTCTGTGAAAATACTGGGATCTTGTATCTAAGAGATATATTATAGATGTAAAGAAAAAAGATCTACGGTATTAAGAGAACCCTTACATATCACAATAGTGAAACAATAAAATGGAAATTGTACTAGGCACAAAACTATGGCTTATGACTCAAAATCAGAGCAGAACGATAAAATTGTCCAGAATTAAGCATTCCCACGCAGAGGCCTTTGGCTGAGGTTTCAACGAGAAAAAGACTTTTTGTATTAACACTTCCTAGTGTACTGTCACTTTAGAATGATTCAGTACATGTCCATCTCAGTCAGGAATCAGTCGTTCATGTAAATCAGCAAAATTGTACTCTGCATGTCATTCAAATGATTCTTTATATGTTCTTTTTAATCTACTATGTAATTGTTATAGTCAATTATCCATCTACACTTACAATGTACCACTAGACGTAAATTCCCATGGGCACTTCACTTAGCCAGGATAAAGGTAAAATGGAGATATGAGGAACGAAATAGGGAATATAGCTTTACCTGTTCAACATTCACTTTCTGCCTCTGGCTACCGTGTCTTACAGGTTTCATGAGTTACAAGAGTTTGATGAAGCTAAACGAAGTTGCCGCAGGCGTTTGGCAGGACACAACGAGCGACGCCGCAAGAGCTCATATGATTCTCATTGAGAAGAGACGTATCAAACTAATGCCATTTTTCTGGAGCACACAAATCAACTCCAACACTAATGAAGATTGCCTCATATTCAGTCTTGAAGAACGAAGCATTAACATTCTGATCATTGAGAATGCTCTCTATCTTCTGTCAATTTCCAGATTTCTTTCAGAAAGCGCTAGCTCTATCTGTATTAGTCAAACTACTTTTCAATCAGCAAAAAAAAGTAAATGGACTGTGCTCCTGCTTCTTGGTTTGCTTACATTGGTGTTGGGTACTAAATAGGCATGCATCTTCCACACCGAATACCGATAATGATGCACCAAATACTTTGCAATACACTGCTTATTGTTCCTCAACAGCTACAGCTTTAAAATAATTAACAGATTTGAGATTCCCACTTGCTTTATGTGCTTAAAGCTGATCTCCCAAGGATTAGAAAATTCAACTGAGCAAACATATGCCTGGCTAACATCCTGCAGAGTCATACTGGCAATCAACGGCAAGTGCCTGCAATCACAACCTCCAATTTCAAGCAAATACCACATTTTGCAATACTTGTTCTTCATAATAACAAAAGTTAGTATTCTGTAATCATAAAGTTTTGAAGATAACAAATCCAATTCAGCAATTATTCAGATGAACAGACAACTATTTCTAGAACAGTTAAAGTGATCATGAAAGCACAGAACTGAGTAAGAGATGCTACAGGAAATTGTTCAGTTAAGTAAATTTGTAAAAATGCACCAACTATCATTATTTCAATTACCCGGATCATACAAAGCTAAAGTTGATCTGATCCAAGTCACCAAATGATACAAAGAATTGTTGTTTCCACCATCTTTGAATATTTGGCGGTGGATGCAAATCTGCTGATGATACATTTTGTGTGCTTGTTTGGAAGGACAGAGTTCCACAAAAACATATGTCCAGTAAGCAAGGCCCACAACCAAGCGCTGTCCCCACAAGGACAATTATGCCTTCCAAATCCCCTATGCAGACCGACCAAAATTACATCTTCCATGAAGAACAGCCATCATATATTAATGTTTCTAAACCTTAGCGAGAACAAATGCAGTCACCACTCTCAACACTACCTCAAGGAAAAAACAACAGTACTGTCCAAGAACCTCTACCTTCAATAGGCAAAATAAAAAGGAAATGATTAATTATTTAAATCTTATGTCTTGTGTGATATCCAGATGGCTATAAAAGATATGCAATCCACTTAGTACACATTGTGTATTCTAAGAAAGGAAGCTAACTTTTCATTCACAACCATAAGCACAGATCAGGCACATTAGATTTATCTAATATCAATAATAGACAATGCAGCAACGGAAACCTTAAAAGAAGACGAACATTTCAAAACCTGCTATCCAAGGAACAAGCTACAAAGAACATTTGCTACTCACAACTCTGAAAAGGTCTCTCCTATAGGTCGAACATGGTGTACACCTTCTTTACAGGAAAACAGGCCAAAACTCAGGATGCCAAGGCAACAAGAGAAAGGAAGAGGTCTAAAGGGTGAATTATTAGGGTCTGGTGGAGAACAACTCTGATTCGAGGGGGCTGGTACATAGAACCGGGGAGAAGCTAAAGGTCATTTCAGAGCTTCAAAGATGACGCAGGGATGACTTCTTCCGGAAAGAGACGCGGCTGTGGTGAAAAGCCAATTATCTCGCTTGCAAACATATCTGGGCGGGATAGAACTGATTTCACCATACAATCTTGGCTCATTCACGTGGACTTAAAAGACAATTTACAATAGTTCAGAGTTGACACCCTCAAATGGCAGTGCTAATGGTTTAGAGAAGTAACCAAAAGTATTAATCTTCTTCCACCTATCACCCCACATGAAGAAGAGAAAAGAACAAAGAAAAGAGCCTGGTAGTGCTGATTTTTAACCCACAAAGTTAATAGTCAAGATCAGTTCATGATACCACCAAAATAAGTCAACAAGGTCCATCCCAGAAGATATTATAAGATTCTAAATGAAAATGACACTCAAATTTGACAGTAAACATAATACGATGAAGGCGAGCATGAGTTACCAAAATTCCAGAAACGGAATAGACAAAAGGCAACACCTTTTACAGAAGTTTCATTGTTTCACTGGATAAGCTTCAGATAGATAGTCTATGACTTACATCAAGAACTCACAAGTCTTTATTAAAGAGAGTTAAACAGTTGATTTCCTTACAATGAAGATTTTCCCGCTAAACAAACCAGAATTTAAGAGTGAACAAAATAAGATGAATGCCAGCATGAGTTACCAAAAGTCTACACAGAGAATAGACAAAGGCAATAACAACCCTTTTACAAAATATTCATTGTTTCATTGGATAAGCTTCAAATAGATTGTTTATGAATTACATCAAGAACTCACAAGTTCTTTATTAAAAAGAATTAAACAGTTGATAGCCTCAGAATGAAAATTCTCCAGTTAAACAAACCCCAAGAAGAATGCACCGAAAACATCCAGCATATTATCATTTGCAGTTAGTTGAGGGAGCTTTCAAAACCTTCAAACATGCTTGAACAGTTCCCTGCCAAACTAACCGGCCAGATGGAATTCCCAGCGATATGAAGTGATCCAACTTTAAAGAGACTCACTTGTGATAAGCAGAGCATGAGGTTGAACAATACAGACTTCAGTTCATTACATCAATCAATCAACACTATTGTATCACATCAGATCGTCATGTCCCGAAAGAATCACACAGAATGCCGATGACAATCAAGCACCATATGTTAGCAAGATCACAAGAAAGAACTGCATCAGATCTGGTGACAATGCACCAGGCTTAATTACGCTTGATCCCTAACATTTTCATAGCCAATTCCCATGTGACAATAGCAGCAGCATTAGCAGGAAATGCTCTAACTATTGTAGGACCAAGACCTGTATAGCATCCACCAAGTCCAGATCTCCTGTAAATCTAGCAATAAAAGAGAATCAGCACTTGCTGCTACTTTACTGCACTTCCTAGAAAACGAAAGATCCTCGTTGCTTACAGATTCTAGAACCCGAAATGGATTTCTTGTATGGTTTTTGTCTGGTGAAGTTTGAATTATAGTCTTTGCTACATCCATCGGTAGAACAGCACACCAACACTGACATGTGCAAGAATATTCCGATAATTTAAAGTATCAGAAGAGAAAAGATAGAAATAAAAAGGGAAAAGATAAAGTGAAAGCGGTCAAGTATTAATAAGAGAAATCGAGTCAATAGTCTTTGATATGTGTAATTAACTGAATACTTACTGCTATTCCACCTAAACCACCACTAAGAATCCCAATTCCCGCATCAATAAGATGTTCTGGATCACCGGAACCGTCCCCGACCGACAGATGCATGTAATAGCGCACATGCTCATAAATACTAAAGAAGATTGCATTTCCAATAGATTCTCTTAATAAGGTAGCAACTCCTCCCCGGAATATGCCTGTGATCTGAAGAGAAATTCTATCAGCTAGAAAGTACTCCAGTATTTAATTTTAACTGACCCTAGTGTTCCTCACCCCTTCAGTTTTTACAGTTTTAAGAGCACAATCAATAGGACCACTATATCTGCTGGAGCTTGGAAGGGAAGAATCAACGCCTTGAACTTGCATCCTACACTGAAAATCACATAATTACACAAACGAACCTTAACAGCTCAGTGTTCAAATTATCAAGCTATTGATGCTCTTACCTTTATCAGCTCTGATGGGCACAATATTAAGCTGATAATAGCTCCAGCAAAAGCCCCTGAAGGAACTATAGCAAGAGGCTGTGGCTTTTCATTGCGTATTTCTCCCTATAAAGGCAACAAAAGTATTAATTTGATTACATCAATCATGTAATCAAAACCTCAACCAAGAAGCAACTCAATGCATGGAGGACGGTGATGTCTATAAAGATTCAAAATATAACAGTGTAATAAAACCTGCAGCGACTTCTTTGTCTGGGAATAAATTCCGAAGGAAAGTGAGCTTTCAAAGGCCATTCCCAGAAAAGATGATGTAGCACCACAATAGAGCCCTTTCACCTGTCATAACAACCAAGTATTGGTGCTAGCAAAAAGAGGAAGCACGTGCTACCATATATTAGTCACACCAAACCCACAAAATCACCTAGAATATGCTATAAGGCTCATGACATCCTCAATGGTGAAACTGAGAATGAAGAATAGTTCAACTAAAATTGACTCTATACATAGCATAGTAAAAATATGGAGGCATAAAGATCTTGAAATAGCTTGGATGAGACAAGCAGACACACATGCATGCACGAATAAAAGACTGTGGCACATTGAAAGTAAACTCTCATAGGGAGTGAGATGAGTACTCCTTCTGTCTTCAAAATTCTTGCAGTACAGTGCAAACCACCCTTGTACTTGATCCCATGAGCTCCTGTATTGTGCTTTTGAAGCTTCACCTGATAACACAGACCAAGATGGATAAAGGTAAAGGCCTTGCGAAGATAAATAATGGGGTTAGCTTCAAATTTTTCTTAACCAACTACGTCAATGCACTGAACTGAAAGGGTTTCCTCCCACTAATAAAAGTAATAAGTTATAGGTTCAAGACTTTAACCACAATGCCGATGCAACTCAGAACTTCAGAAAGGTACCAAACCATTTCTCCTTTTTTACGGTTTTTTTTTGGTGTGGCATGAAAGATCTATGAAACCAATGTGCATAGCACAACTGCAAAATGCCAAACAATAATCATTATACATCATATTTTTATTGTCAAAGCTCGGATCCCAATGAAGATAAACAATACTGACAGCATAAGTGCTGAATCTTGACAGCAGTGTATATGACTCACCCCAATCAGTACTAACGATAAAGGTGAAGAATACTAGCATGGCTGGATTCTTTCACTGATGAAGCTTCTATAGGAGTTTCTAATGAAAAAGGGCAACCAATGATTTCTCTGCTTAGTAATTAGCGATCGGACTTTCATAGTGCCTTTGCCTAAGGCTAATAGAACTTAGGATGGAGAAGTCATTTGAAAATAGTAGGATAACGGAAAGCATTTTAAGGCACTTTCATTCTGTTACATCAGCCTATTCTTCCACTCTGTTACATCAGCCAATTCGTTGATAAGTTGTCAACAGAACCCAAGGGGGGTATTATTTCATTCAGCGTCAATATTATATGATATCTGTGATTAAACAAATTCACTAAAACAATCAATTCTCAACACCAAGCAGTCAGTAAATTGCGGTGTACAATATCACATTCACCAGACTCTGAAGCAAAGAAGAGTACGGAAGAACAAAATCGAAGGAGTCAAAAGAGAAACGTATGCTTCTAAGTGTGTGCGCCTGAGAAAAAGAGAGAGACCTTGACGGTGTCGAAGGGATGACCAACAATGACGGTTGCAACTCCCGCCAGCATACCCGCGACATACTCCTTGTAACTCGAACGCAACACCGAACTCTCCCCCATTATTTATTCTCTTATCTCGAGTGAATTTTCTCTCTCCGGAATCTCAAACTCTAGATATGAACCTATAAAAAACCACAATGGGCTGCATCATGTAGCCGATTGTATGAAAAATTGGCGTAAATCACCACACGATGTCCACGAATTTTCGCAGATCAAACGAATCGAGGGCGCCGGCCCAGTAGGTCTTTGGTGGAACAATCGCAGCGGGGACGGCGGCGGCGGTTTCTTGATTGATTAGATTGAATTGCGTCTATTATCTTTCGGGTTCCAAGCGGATGAGCAGGAAAAACCCCGTTCTACCCCTCCAACGGATCATTTAAATCGCATTTACAAATAGGCGACTTTATAATTCTACAGTTTCGTAAGTTTTATTCATCATGTTGGCAAATGGTATGTCCGGGTTTGGTTCCACGAAAAGGCAGATCCGAATAGGGTCAATAATGGATGAATTCGAAATGAATCAACTCCTATTAGGACCTCGTTTAGTATAGTTTTAGCATTTAGTATTATAATACGTCATGCATGCTAATTTAACTTTTTTTATTAATACTATCCAAAATCAAAAACCATTTTTCAATCTGATTTGGACTTTTGACGTGCCCAAAACAATCGAAAACAGATATTAAATTGTCCACTTTGATCCCACTTGGTACTCAGAATACTCAGAAAGATATTTTACTTATTATATTTTATTAAAAAAAATAAAGCACATAAGCACAAAATAAGAGAAGATTTGCACGTACATATGCATCGTATTGATTAATTTTATGGAGGAACATGCTAATACATGAAAATGTAACCTTTCTGTGTAAGGATGGAAGAAACCACATGACACGGACCAAGACTTTCAGCCCACTTTTATCTTGGCTAATTTCAGCCCAAAAGTTACAAAGCTCACATAAATTATATAAGCGAGCCATGAACGCGGCATAATTATAAGTACCTCCATGCAATCATAATGAGAGAAAAGCATTAAAATAAAATCATTACTTTCCGAAATGTCATTGGCATACACAAAATACTTTTGTACATACTTCATATAAACATCCAGGCAATAAAGTTACATTACAGCAATGCAATCACTTAAAAAAATATAACATTGCCGTATATAAATACAAATAACCCAAACAGTGAGGTGGATAGTCCATGACAAGCTTAATGACGCCTGGATTATCCTCATGATTAAAGTACAACAAACAAATTACTCCTCCAGATAATTATTTGGTGGTGCCATTTATTCTATGTGTAGGAGTATAATGCTCGTGCGGTTGTGTGTTTACCTTTCATTTGAGGAAGAAGAGTATCGAACAATCACAACTTACTGGGTATAAGTTCATTAGTAAAGGTTCCAGCCATGCCATGCTGCACTGTCTTTTTCAGCAACTCATTTCTATCGGCAATAAATTTGGCAAAACGAGAACCTTTAGTACCTTTGCTGTTGTCTTCTGCAGGAAATTGTGGTGTATCAGGTAAAGGCTCGGGCTTAGGATATAGTGGCGGCATCAATGCCCACACAGAAGAAAGGTGTTCATTAGGCTTGTCAAGTTCTTCCAAAAGCGAAAGATCCTTCATATCTGATATAGAAGTAGGGATTCATCAGAATTAATCAGAAAATTTTCTGAATGCAATTTTCCAGACTGAGGGGTCACGGTGTAATTGGACCTATCCTCAGAGGATGTTGTAACCATCCTTATTTTTCACATGCATTTCAACTAAAATAGTGCCACCAGGGTAAGATTGCTCCAGCAACTTCTCCAAGATATGTTGAGTTGATTTAAGTGGTTTATCATATTTTTATCACCATTACTTTCTCAAATTGACTGAAAAATGCTATTGGGTACTCAAAAAGTTAGAAAATAACCTTTGGAGAACTTCAAGATAGGCTCAAGAGCAGGACATGGGATGCTGAAGTTCAAATGCGGGATAACCGTCCCTCCTCCATGCTTAGCATTGCTGTGAGAACAATTCAATAACTACAAAAGTTCAATGTGCATCAAGCCAACACAAATACAACCATTTGCAGAACAGACTCCAAAATCAGAGAATGCAAAGAGAAACAAAATGGTGTCCATGGCAGGGGAATGGGTTAGAGAAAAGTGCTAAAAGTGGCATACAAACTTGCAAAGCAACTTAATTAAAACTACTCAGCATGCCAATTATCTCAGCAGAATACAATACCTCGTGACAAGACCAATCATGCGACCATCCGAGTTAACAACAGCACCACCACTACTACCAGGATGGACCGCAGCAGTAGTCTCCAACATGGCTGGAAATTGCTGGCATGAATTCAGTCCACAGTATGTTGTAGGCTGCAGAGACCTAGTTGCTTCAATTACTTTAGCTATTACACCGACGCAGACAGATGGAAGGAAGTCTGAAGAAATTCCAAAGAGCCATCAAATTGTCAAGCTAACTGTAAAGGAATATAGAATTAAACAATCAGAATGAGAGATTCTAATACGCATCCATCACTAACATATTTAAAGAGGCATATATAAATAGTTTTCAGCCATAAATGGAAAATGATGTGAACCTAATTGTCAAAGCCACTGTAGCCAGCCACATGTCTAATGGAATAGACATTGATCTAGAAAGTAGATTCACATATTGTAAGAGTATCAGTCACAAAAAATATTCCACTGCAGACCACCACCGATACAATTCTATAATACGTACATATACAAACTTTAACAGAACAGACATCAGAACTGATGAAATGCTTACCACAACGAGGCCCAAAGAGTCCATGTCCAATAACATATGCCTTTGATCCAGGTAAGGGGCGACCAACATCCATGATAATAGGACAAAGTTGATCAGGAACAGTCTCAAGCTGAAGTAGTGCGATATCTAAGGGACCTCTGGAAATATATACTACTCTAGCATCAGTCCACATCCAAGGATCAATAAAGTCTAAGCGCACACGTAGTCTGTGGTTTATGTTGGCTGAGATGCATCCAGAGAGGGCATTCTCATATTTCAAAGAAACGTCTTCTGCTTTTAAATTTGTTCGCAGCAGATTCTGACTTGATCTTTCACCAGTAAAAGTCTCGAGCCTCATATGAATGTTTGGAATTATATTGGCCTGTGGCTTGGTCTCATTTCGGTCAACCTTTGCAGCTGTTTTGCCAAACCTCCATGGCTCCAGGAGATGAGCGTTTGTGAGGACCAGACCTTGTTTATTGAGCAAAACACCAGATGCCCATGATCCATCATCACTGGTAATAAGACAAATCGAAGTCATTGCCTTATCAACTGGAGACAGAAGCTGGGAACCAGAATGAATCTGCTCGTGCAAATGATTTGAGAGTCCATCTGAGTAGCCTTTAGGTACACTATTCTCCTGAGCGTTCAAGTTTCCATTGTTATAATTGACTCCTTTCCATGTAATATGAGGCTCCTCCTGCAACAAGTCACTGCAAGCAGATGCAATCGCTTCCCATGGAATCACCATCTGTCAAACCAAAAAGCCACTATCATATAAAGTAGGCATATGGCTATTTCAAGGAAAAGAGGTTCAGTTTTGGTGTTAATAATATGGGAAACATTAAAGTAAACAGCAGTGTCCTCAACATGGAAGAAGATATTGTGTGCAGCACTAAGAAAAACTTTCTTAGAAGACACGAGAAAGATAATGCCCCTCCCCCTTCCCCGAAAAAAGAGGTCCATACCAAGAGGCCCACCTTGCAAAATTTCAATTCATTATTTCACAATATAATGACAAAAATTCTATAGTTACTACAGCTGTTCTCCAAATCCATAATCAAACTTGACGGGATTAACTTGTTTCCTCAGTTTTGTTCTATCATCAAATAAGACGAAGACCATAAAAGGCAAATTTGGATGCATATAGATGATAATAGCTTAGGAAAGCTACACACAAGAGGGGTCAGATCATAAATAATTTTAAGTTTTAACTTGTAGAAAACTAATCCTTATGACCGACACATATTTGCATATGATAAACCCAACACAAGATGCTCAGTAAATAAGGGGGGAGAGACCACACCCTCCCTACCTGAATTTCAGTACCACTAACTTTTTGCCGCAGTGGTCTTGTCAGAATACCAATAAATTGAGCATGTTCGCTAAAAACTGGGCTACCCTCCATCCCTGAAAGATTCAGAGCTTGAATGCTATCAGGATCAACAAGATACATGACTCGAGGATGGGAAACCTTATACACACCGGGCATGGAAAACCAAACACTGTGGATTATGTTACTTTCCACATTATATCAGTGCATAAGCACACCTCTTGGTGTTTTCATACCCAGTGCATATAAAGTTCCCCTCAAGGATAACATATTGAGGCTAGTTGCTCGCACCAGGAAGACACCTAATATCAGCCATCAACAAAGATCTTCTGAAAGAACTGGGTGGGTAGCTGTTGCCAATGGACCCCACAGAAATACTGCAGTCAGAGCAGGATTAACATTATATCAGGATATCATCATAATAAGCAATTGTGCATCACAACTTGACATTCAAGATGTGTGCGAGTGTAAAGGGATTTTCTTTTATTAGCCAATAATCAAAAATTGACTGGAGGAACACAAAAAGAAGTTACTTGTTAAAGAAGTGCAATGGTGATAATATGCCAAAAGGAGAACCCATAGCCAGAAGAATGTCTCCTCTATTGGGAATAGATGCTTGCAACTTCAGGGAATTCTGAAAACAATTATTTATGCTATCATTATCAGCACATAGCAACTGATAATTGTTTTAAATAAATGATGGCACCAAAAATCAATTAGAACTTGCTATAATTATGCAATTATATTGAGAAAGCCAGTGGGGAAATCTCATAGTACCATGGAAAATTTGGAGGGAATTGCTAGTAGGGCAATCCTCGTAGCTGATTGCCCCATAAGATTAGGATCGCTTGACTCCATCCTCGCCATGGGCCAGTGGCTCTGGAAGGATGATTGCTCAACCTGAAATCATCAGTTGATAGTTCCTGTTACATAATACACCATCTATGTAGTCAAATTTTGTTATGTGTTTTCAGAAACACTTCCAACTTCTATTTATACAAGACCCAAAAAATTCCAAAGAAAGCCGACTAGCATTGCTAAGGAACTCCTGCAATAGCCAACATGGGCATACTATATTAGATGGACACGAACCCTGAAAGTAGAAAGGCCTCAGAGTGCGAGATGTGCTGTCAAATGCTGCAATGAATAGCTAGCCTCATTTGACCATAGACATCAAATTAGATTCAGAGGCTTATAGGTTAAAAAGCAAGTGCCCATGCATGGTTAAATGACTGAAGCCACTCAAAATGGTAAAATTAGCATACACCCAAGGTTCAACTGGATGTAAAAGGCTTTGTATTAGGGAAAAGTTCTACCTTCCCATGAAAATGGAGCTCAAATGAAATCTGTGAAGACTTCATTAACCATTGCGGAAGTGTGGAGTAGAAGTGATTGGAAAAGAATATATCGTACCTTTTAAAGCTACTTATGGTGCAGCAAGGATGCTTTTCACATTCAGATTTCAGAAACCACGTATGTCAAACCATGTGAATATAAACTTATCAATTTGTAATATCAAAAGCAAGTTAAATATGTTATTTTTAATACATGAAAAGCATATACAAACTCGGGTAAATTACAATAAGCCCCCCTAAGGTTTGCCATAATTACAAATACCTCCTCTTTGTTTGAAAAATTACAAATACCCAACTGAAACTACAAATACCCCTCTGCAATTAGCTGTTACAAGGCGGTATTTGCTAGGGTATTTGCAATTTCAGGGAGTAGTTTGCAATTTTTCAAACAACAGTGAGGTATTTGTAACTATGGCAAACCTCAGGGAAGCCCGTTGTAATTTACCCTAAAAACTTTCTATTTTGAATTTTCTTTTGTACTTCGTAACTAGAAACTGTGATTCTTATATGTGTATTTATTTACACAATATAACATGTACTCAAATGTTGCTTCATGCATAGAAAGGATAATGTGACAGAGAGCTTAAACTGGTTCCCACTCCCTGCATGTCAACTTGACATTAAGCATCAACCGCAAAAATTGAATTATATTTACTATCACAAAATAAAATAACTGAGATGCAGAGTGGCTTCAATTAAACCCATGAGAAAACCTTTTGCCTTCAAAGGATGGAAAATAGTAAACTTTAATTTTTGAGAAAACTTTTACAACAGATAAGAAGGTGGAAAATGAAAAGTAACCAAGCTACCTGTGCATGAGAACTATCCGGAATATGCTGAGGAGAACGGCTGTGAGAGGCTAGAGACCAACCAACTTCCCAAGTACTTTCCAGTGAACCACAAGAAGCTTCAATCAGTGATTGAACAGCAGCAGATGACTGGGGGATGTTAACCTTCAGAGGATCCACAAATTTATTGTTGAGAGCTTTCTTGAAAGATATTAAACAGTAAAAAATGACAGAACTATGCATAAAAAGATATTGTGCGTGAAAAAATCTAGCAGAATAACATCCAAGGAACAATTCATGTACTCACTAATATAGTGTGAAAGCAACTACACAAGGAAAACGGCTTAAAATAATGAATAGTTTAATGACTTTGTTTCAGAGGCATTTAAGATATCTAACTGTGTCAGCATTGTAGCAATATGCCTACCATCTTTAGTAGCTCGGCAGGAATCCAAGGTAAAGCCTCCATGTTTCCATCTACCATAGATTTGCCCTAGTCATCAAAAGTACATACACTGATCAGCCGACATATTGCGAACCCAAAAAAGTTAACTAGACATTAATCACTCTGATAGCAGGTTATACCTCCATTAGTACATCAATCCGAACACCCGGTATTAGACGAGGTTTGTCCTGCAAGGATTGAAGAGCACAGACTCACAGAAATCAATGACCTAAGCAACTAGTTGAAATACCATCTTGCGGATATAAGTGCATCAATACTCCAACCTTTGATGTGTTTTCCCGATATTGTTGTGATACAAATGGTTCGATCACAGAAGCAGCCGTCAAAACCAGAACAGTCGCTGAAGATTTGAGGTCACAGCTACTACCTGTAGTAGCACTTTCATTGGAGGCTGGGAAAATCATTCCTGATGCTGAGATCATTGTTTTGCCAGAACTACAGAAACACAACCGTATTGTTTTCGCTTCAATTAAAGTGTCTCGTTCTAATCCAAATTCAAGCAAGCACAGACACGCATACACACAATATAAGATGATCTATGAGGTGTGTATATAAGTCCTAATGACTCACTTGTAATGGTGGAAAGCATGATTCCGCATTTTTACACCCTTTGGGTCCTGAATACAAAGCCCACAAACCCATCAACGCATAATAATGGAAACGTTGCAAAGAAAACTGATTCAAGATTCCCGTAGACTTTAAAGAAAGGGAGAAAATACATAGTAATAAGCTACACAAAAATATACGACTAGATATGTGTGAAGAGCGGGGAAAGAAACTCACAGGCCCTTGGACTCTGACCATTACGGCGAACTTGCGAGCAAATTCAGCAACTTCAGGAAGACCCATATCCAGGTACTAGGGTGTAAGAACAGAGGGTCTAGCGATGAAGCTGCATACAGCTCTTGAATACCCCTTTTTTATCTAGGGTTTCAAGAAATCAATCAATAATTTGAATAACAACGTTACGCAGGCGAGCCTGGTGGTGATGTATTGACATGACATTAGTGGGATAAAAATCGAAGAGCAGAATTCCGATTCACGAGGCATACCAGGAGTAGACGACGACGTTTTCCGGTCCGCCGCAACTTTTCCTTCCTTGGAATCTTTTCCCGTACATATGTCTCCGTGGACTTTTTTTCTCCATAATCAGTATGATATGATGATTTGATTAGAAACTGGAAGTGGAATACCACAGTATTAGTATACCAAACTTTATGTTTTATCAAACTAGCAACGGTGTTCCTTACATGTAAGTTTATTGGATGCAATCTTAAAATTATTCATATTTTTTAAATTGATTATAAAAATTAATATATAATAATCTGAAAACAAAATAATTCCAATAAAATAATTATTTTTACAAAGAGTAAATTTCAAATGAAAGACAATAGAATTCTATTGAACTAAGTGAAATTTATTCATACATTAAATCTTTATATTTACGAATCGTTCCAATTTGTAGTTGTACTTACTTCTAGATGGATTCACCTTTCATCTACATAAATAAGAAAAAAATTATAAATATAATTAAAATTCTTATTTTCACAGAAATAACTAAATAAGTATTCCAAAGAGAAAATAGAAGAAAGGTGAAAACATATTTTGATACATGTATCAAAAATCATCGAGTACCCACAAAAAAAACTATATTCACCATTAATTAAAGCTACCTTATTCTATATCCCCCGAAACAAAAAAGAAAAACTGCAATAGGTATTAACTAAGTTATCTTATTTATATTCACGAAAACCACCATTGTAAATATGAGCAGACATGTGATAAGGGGGCGATGTTGGATGTGCTTTATATTTTACCATCACCCCGGTATCATTAAAGCAATAGATGAAAGTCGAATTTTATGCCAGCTCAAGGAGTGCACCGATATTGCTTGAGGTATATATGTTCTAATTTAAATAGTCATTACAAAAATGTCGTATTGAATGATCTTTGTTGGAGAGTTGGCCCTAAATATCAAATCAGAAAATCCAAACGAATTATAAAAAAGATAAAGAGCCAAAAACTAGGTGCATTTGAATTCTTAGACCATATTAACAAGGAATAATCGATAGTTTCTCATGATAGTGGATGTCGATGTGGTATTTTGGTGACCAACATGTCAGAATGCATCAATGGAGTTTTGAAGAAGGGCTCGCCGCCTACCGTTGACAGCAATAGGTGAGATGACAATTCAACATACTGTCCATTATTTTTGTGAGAGGTTTGCGAAGAGTAGTGTAATGTTGAACAACAACCAACTGTGGACGAATTTTACATACAAGATGTTCACACGTTGGCAACAAGTATCTGTTGAGCATACAGTCATAAAATACCATCAACTTCAATAGTCCGCTTTGATTGTTACAAACGTCAGAATGGTCTTCAACTGAATACCAATATTGTTAAAATTGCGAACCAAAAATGTTAATGCAGCAAGTAGACTAAATTTGGCATCCTTGCAGTCATGCTAAAAAAGTATGCCCTGCATACATGATTTAATATTGCATCAAATGTAAATGATTATTATGATTTAATGGCTTACAAAATATATATTTTAAGTCATTTGAACGTGGCATTACGAAGATTATTGTGATGCCCCGGAATTTGAGTTGGTCCACGATACTACCATGTATCTTTACACGCCTTGATCGAAACCAAACATCACGTATTCACAACGATATGGATTGACCGCAAACGCGTGAAAGACAACAAACCCAACAAAGAGATTTTCTACATAATCAAATGTGCCAGTGTTGGGTTCTCAATAATAATTGACTTTTTTAATTGTAATTTTTTAGAATTTATAAACAAATATACACTATTAGATTTTTATAGTTCATTGTACTTTTTAAACTAATACAATTTTAACATTATAATTTTTTTATTTTATTATGTTATTAAAAATTAATTGAATAAAATTAATTTATAAAGATGTCGTGGATGACATCCACAACATCAAGTCAACATGCATTTTTTTTTTAAATATTTTTTGATTAATTTGAGTACTCGTTATAAATTTATTATATATTTTTTATAAATTATATTTTTAATAATATTGAAATAATTAACTTGGTTAAGACTTGTATTGTTTTAAGTTGTTAAATATTATGATTGGGTCTGTTTCAATTAAATTGGAAGTTAAGTAAAAAAATGCACATATTTAGTTAGATAACGAAAACAAATTTTGAATATTTTGTAGATTGGATAAAAACATACTTTTATCTGACTTATAGATTTCTTTGTCTTTCTCTCAAATTATTAATTCCTACAAATATATATGATTTTTTTTCTAATTTAAATAGGAAAATATATGAATGTAAAAAACTTTATTAATTAAATATAATACGACATGCTATTTATATTCAAATGGAATTATTTAATTTAACAAAATTTAAAAATAATAAAAATATTAAATGTTTAATTTAAATATATATTAATGATTTTAATATAACATTTTATATAAGTTAAAAGAAATTGATATAATTTTTAAGTATTGTTATATTGATTAGTATATTTTATAAATAAATATTAAAATATATTTAAATTATAGTAATTTAATTTAATTAAAAATATATAATATTATTTATATTCAAACAAAAGGGACAAATTGGACATTTGCCCACTTAAAACTCTAATTTTGTGTGGTATGTTTGTAGGAGGATGTTAAGTTGTATATGTAGTGGAGGAGAAGGGTATTTTGGACCATTGCACTGCTAAAAAAGCTGAAATAGGGTAAAAAAAAAAAAGGCCCCTACTCTCATTTTCACCGTGTGTACAGCACCTTCCGTCAGTTTTCGAAGGAGGGGGTCTTTCTTGCAGGGTTTCAAAATTCATAGGGTCGTTTATGGCTATTTATTTAACACAGGTGAGTCTTGTGCAATTTTTAGCATAACACAGAGGGTATTATGCAATTTTCTCATACTCTTATCACCAGTTAACTTAATGTCTTGAATTGACTTATTAAAATCATCAAGATTTTCTTCAATGTTTTTAGATAGATTAAGTTTGTATCTAAAAAACATTTGAAGTAAAATGTAAAGTTCTTCAAGTTTTTTCCAAAGTTCTTTACCAGAATTTTGTTTTCCAACTTTCATAATTACAGAATCAAATAAATTAAAAATAATAGAGGAGTAGGCATATTCATCATTTTCAAGCTTTTTATCATCATAAACATTATCAGCGTATTTTTCATCAATAACTTTTAAAAAAAATTGTTATATTAAAATTCATTTCACTTTTTTGTTGCCATATTGAAAAATTAGTCTTACCATCAAAATGTTGGAAATTATGCTCATATTAACAGAAAAAATAATCATAGAGCACAGGGTAATAAGCAGAAAAAATTGATAGAATATCATATTATAGATTGCAAAATAATAACAGAAAAATCAACAATTTAATAACAGAGAAATGAGGGAACCTCACTACCCCTCAAACCAGATACCCATCGGCTTCAGGGAGCCCGACCAAGCGAGGAAAATAGCAAGGATTGATCTTGGTTAGAGAATAATAAGAAGTATTAACAGATTAAAAAATAGATATCACAGTTAATATAGACTTATGAATTAGTAACAATTTTACCATTTGAGTGCAATGGAGCCAGAAACTTAACTTAAGCTCTGATACCACTGTTGGGTATATGATGAACACCAGGCTCCAACAAAATATTACAAACTCTCGAATTAAATTATAGATATCACTGGGTTTACAGATCTATGAATTACGAGAATAAAGAATCAGAATAATATAGATCTAAACCTAAAATTAGATATCTGAAACAATATCACAATATAGACGAGGAACAAAGTTAGTGTTTAAAACGAGAGAGAGAGAGAGAGAGAGAGAACAACTTGGGTTTGGGTTATGAGAGAAAGTGAGAAAGAGTTAGTATTTAAAGCAGTCGGACCGGGTCAAACCTACTGGGGTATACTGAGTGGGTCACCTAAAGTGGAGTTGGCCTAGTAGTTTAAACCATCCAGTGAGATGGGCCTAGACCATTTCGGTTTGGGCCACACTTTTATTTACAATTTTCACCTTGGACCAAATCCAAGATGACGGATTTAAAATGGGCTTTCATCTGAACCTGAATATTTCGGAGTCCTGAGAGATACCTGCAAAAACGACAAGAGATAAGACAAAATATGCGGAGAATAATAGTTTATAACAAATTGAGTATGTCAAGATAATTTTTTAATTTTTCAATGAGGAGTCACTTAGTGCCCATATCAGCTAGGTTATCTTCAGAATTGATTTTTTCAAGATTGATAATTTCTTTTATGACAAATGTCTCTAATGAAATGAAAAGATTGGATTTTTACACAATTGGATCCCTGATAATTGGCAATCAGTGAAAACTGTAAGTGTTTTTATTTAGAAAACTGATTTCTTATAATAATCCTTCAAGCAAAATAGCTTTTTTAAAAGATTCAATTGTAGCAATATATTTAGCTTCAGTATTAGAAAGTGGAAAAATGTGTTGAAGTTGTGATTTCCAGGTAATGCATGCTCCACACAAAGTAAACACATAATAGGTAGTTGATTTTCTTACTGTCCCTATCATTTGCATAATTGGAATCCACATGGCACCGTCAAAGTATTTTGAGAATTAATACCAGAACTAATAGAGCCATTCAAATATCTCAAAAGTCATTTAAGAGCTTCTTAATGAGGAAGACCTGGATTTGATATATATCTACTCAAGCAATTAACAGCATATGCCATATCAGGTTTAGTACTAACTAGAAGATACATGACAGAACCAATTGCATTTGAATAAGGAATATTTTTCATGTGTTCTTTCTCATAATCTGTTTTTTGGAATTTGATCTTTATATAGTTGAAAACGAGCAGCCAAAGGAATAGAGAAGGTTTTGAGTTTGACATAGAAAAATTTTCAAGCACGGATTTTACATAAAAAAATTTGTTTAGGAAAATCGTAGAATATTTTCTATCCCTTTCCATAGTCATTCCCAAAATTTTTCTTGAATTACCTAGATTTTTCATTTCAAAGTTTTTGCATAAATTCTTTTTTGAAAACATTTAATCATGCTTATGCTAGGACTGACATTCATCATGTCATCCACATAAAGTACAAGAAATAGAGGGACGTGATTATCGGATTTAAAGTACAGACAAGGATCATAGGCGCTATTTTGGAATTTTTGAAGAATGAATTACTTCTTATTCCATTGTCTAGGAAACTGTTTTAATCCATAAAGTGATTTTTTCAGTAAGCACACATAATCTGAATTTTTTGTTATTAACAACACCAAAAGGTTGACTCATGTATATTTGTTCATCCAAATTTTGATGCAAGAAAGCAGTTTTTAACACCCATTTGTTTGAGGCCAAGATGTGACGTATATCTACTGTACCAAATTTGGAGGAAGATGATTGAAATACATACTTTCTTCTGTTTTGGTATAGAAACCGAAAACAAGATCACAAACGTGAGAATAGACGTTCTGATCAGAATCAAACTCATATGCTCTAAAAAGAGGGAAAACACAGAATTCTTTAGGTATTTCTCACTTATTCTACGACATGTGGACTTTGTTACACGAACTCACTCCTTGTAACTCTCAGTATTTCATATATTTTTGGAGATGAGAAGTTCATGTATATGTGTGGTTTCAAAGGGGAGGACGTTGCCAGTGTGGTACAGTGACGAAAAGAAGGTGGAAAGAATAGAGAAAATTAAGAGGAAATAGACGAAAATTATGCGAAATTAAAATTTCATCTCAACCAGCAACGTGGGATTGCATTTTCTTGGAGAAACCTTCCTTTTACATCTTTCTGACTATGACTTCAAAATTCTAAGGCGCCTAACTTTTAATACCAGAAAAGCTAAAATACTAACAGAAAATTCTAATTTACAGTAGGCAAGACTCCTCATTTGTCCTCGAGAGCCTCGTATTCAGAATCACTTGAACTCATCAGGTGGATACTGGTGCGTACAATTAGGAAAAGCTCTTGTGTTGAGAACTTGAGATCGTCTTCGATAGTGTTAGGTGTTGTACGGAAAGCCATTCCCTTCAAGTATGTCGACTTCCAATTGCAATCTTTCGATCTAATGTCAGCCTGTAAAAATCAAAAAGAAAAGAATGAGAAAAACATGCAATCTCTCTACATACTCGTCCATGAAGGCTGAGGTGTTTAGAGTCTTTATTTGGTTTGCAATATGTGCTTACTTGAATAACCTCATGTTCCTAAGAGTTGTGTGGACGTTCAAAAGATTATTGTAAGAAACTTAAATACTAAACTAAACACACGTTGGCCGGCTCAAAGGATGCACCTTGACAACATTTAAAACCAAATGATAACCTATGTAACTACACATTTCTCTCTCACTTTTCTTACTGAATAATAAGTCCAAGTTCCTATTTGTTTCCTCTATGTCAATTTTTTTCTCATATCTGAAAATCAAGTAAAGTTTAACGCCATTGCAT
>NC_026156.1:4377495-4394075 GCF_000512975.1 Sesamum indicum
ATATTTATTCATGTTATTGACAGATGAAGTTTGCAAGTGCCCCACAACAAAGTTTGCTAGAAAATCATTATTGTACAAACCACAACTTATTTTACTTGTAAACATCAATAATAAAACATCATATACAAAAATATTGAACGGTTGTCTACATGCCAATTTAATTCATTTATTTTTCAAATAGGTGTATATTTATACTGGCAAATGTTAATAGAGTTAATAATGTCTCTTGTTAATTAGCGTCTTCAAAAACTTATAAAACATTTAATACAAATGTGACATTTCGTCCATTCAATCAAACGAATGATTTTGAAGTACTTTTTACAATTATAAAAGCTATTCATATTTAGTTTCATTACAACAAAAATAATATATAGTTTTTCTTGGAGGTCTAAATATGCGACCATATCATGCACTTAAGGAAAAAGAATTATTACATAGATTTTATACTTAATTATTTATATATTTATAGATACAAATATATAGAAATTTTTTAAAAAAAATTAAATAAATTGTGCAATCTAATCTCTTGCTGATTTGAAAACAAAAGAGTTGATGGTGGAAGAACATTTTTTCATACTAGCAATTGGACAAAATTCATGCATATGCAAGTAGAAAGCTTGTAGTAAATTCACTATTTTAAAAAACAAAAGCATTTGATAAGACAAAACAAAAGAGTTGATGGTGGAAGAACATTTTTTCATACTAGCAATTGGACAAAATTCATGCATATGCAAGTAGAAAGCTTGTAGTAAATTCACTATTTTAAAAAACAAAAGCATTTGATAAGACAAAACAAAAGAGTTGATGGGGGAAGAACATTTTTTCATACTAGTAATTGGACAAAATTTATGCATATGCAAGTAGAAATCTTGTAGTAAATTCACTATTTTAAAAAACAAAAGCATTTGATAAGACAAAACAAAAGAGTTGATGGTGGAAGAACATTTTTTCATACTAGCAATTGGACAAAATTTATGCATATGCAAGTAGAAATCTTGTAGTAAATTCACTATTTTAAAAAACAAAAGCATTTTCCAACAAAATTTTATGTGATACACCTGCAAAGTCGAAGATGTCAACAACATGAATAAACATGATGCTTGTGCATAATTATACAAAACGATAAATAAATGACATCAAAAAACTCCCACGCAAGCCCATGAACAAAACCCAACACAACGAATAAACCAAGATAAATTTACAAAAACAAATGGAGGTTCGTTCTTCAATTTAACACTCAACTCTACACTTGCATCCTCGTATTCTAATATGCCCCAAAAATTGCAATTCCTATCTCTTCCAAATTACAACGATGATAACGTTGAGCTTTTCACAGAAACCAGACAGAGCTTTAGGTTTTGAAGTTTACAAAGTATAAAAGCAATGGTTTTTCACCTTTATCTTGACTTTCAAATATGGCAAAGAAATTGACAGAGAAGAATGAATAGAAAACATGACTTACCTTTCAGTTAGAAATAGACTATAGTTAATTCCTCAAATGCAAATCATATGATTTCTCATGTATGAGACTATTATAGTTACCAAAATTCTATGTTCTTTAAAATCGTTTCACAATTTTGCAAATTATATAATATTGACAAAGACGTACTTGGCATGTAGACAACCATCCTATATTTTGATATAGTGTTCCAGTTTAGTATTTAAATTTCCTACTCAATCCTTTTGATTCCCACACAATTCTTAAGAATATGAGATTACTTTAGTTCGCACAAAATTGACAAACCAAGTTTAGACTCCAACCCCCAGCCTTCTAATAAACGAGCGTAGATCACCTATACTCACTAACATGCTTCACTTATACAATCGAATGAATGCATGTTACACATAGTACTGAAAAACAATTTCTCATGTAAGTTGATAGCCTTCTGTAATTGCATGCTATACTCGCCGAAAAAAAAAAAAAAAAAAGAACAGATATTGCCTTCATATCATATACTATGCATTAAGACAAAATTGTAAAGAAACTGAGATATGAAAGTCATTGGGTGCCACAGTGTCCGCCTGTGACTGAAATCATTACTCATAGCATTCTCCAGTCGAAAGGCATAAACAACATGGCAAAAGTACTTCACGATCAAGAAACGTGTCAAGATGCACATAAAAAAGTATGCTTTGTTGGCCCGTCAATTCGGCCAGATTTTTAAACTCAAACTGAAAGACAATATACAAATGGCCCTTACAGTCTAATATATATACACACACATACAAAGTTAGGAGATGGGCTGAAACTGATGGTAACAAGGATAATAGTAGGAAATAAAAACTTACTTATGGCTCAGAAAGTGACACATATGTTGATTAAAGTCAAGCTGTCACTACATGAGTTCCCATTACCTTCGAGTAGTTAAGACCATCACCATGGTATAATTGACAAACTCAACATACAATATAGACAATGGTTGTTTGATTTTTGCTTTAAGTAGTTGAAGATAAAACTCACCGAACTTGGGTTTGCAGTTTGCTGTGAGTTTTCGAACTTTAGAAAAGAAACATTAAAAGTAAACATCTTGCAACAAAGAGTCGGAAATTATCGAATTTCAAGAAGTGCAGATTTCTTTCTATGAAAAATCAACATCTAATATTCGATAGACAGACGAGAGCATTTCCGTTATTTTTTTACCACAGTACGTGCCCAGTGAAAACAGAGAACGGAATAATATTACTTAGGTTCAATGTTAGGCGAACAGATTTTCTATCTAAATACCAATCAAACAAATTAAGCACATTCATAAGGTAATTTCTCCAATACTACCAATAAAAATTGTTCTTCAAGATTAAAAGAAGAAAAACAAAAGAAGAAACTACAGAATCATTATTTGTGGCAGTTGTGCAGCTACTAGTTGTTATCAGATTAGGTGATGCAAAGTGATGTTTCTCTTACCTTTAATGTTTTAGATGGCCCATAAGTGGATAATGGTGCTAATCGGCTTCCCAGCAATGTCCCATGAGGAGAAAGTTTCTGCATCCTGCGAACATTATCAGGCGCTCTAATGCAGCAAATCCGAAGAGAAACATGATTGTCCATCGTTCTCCAAAACAAGGGAATCCTCAACTAATTCAAACTCAAACAGTCTGTTGAGCCATTCTGTAAAAATTAGCCTTGGACATAGAAAGAAATTGTTGTACCATTTACAATCGCAAAGATAAACATGGAACCATTAAAGACCAGCAGTTATATTTTGTTAAAACTTCTATTCTTTCCCATCCCAATCGTGGGAAGATCAACCAAACACCAAGATTACAAAACAATACACGGCCTCGCCACCAGTTTAAAAAAAGAACACAATCACCAAATATTCATATAAGAGCTAGAAGCATTAGGTCATCAATAAGAGAGAAGGCTAGCAAACATGTCAATGTAATCAAGTACATAGAAAACAAGACCTCGATGACCATGAAAATCACAGGTGGAGGACTGAAATTCTTCAACCATAAAATCACTTCGAGAGCTATATATAATCTAACAAATTTGCCTAGAGCCAACTTCATCCACAATCAATGGCAGTCGGCCCATAGAACATGGTTTTAGTGCTAGCCTAACCATTGATTAGCATTAAGAATAAGTGAACTTGGCAAAACGTCACATACATGACTGCAAGAACAAGTGCAAAATATTGATTAGCATTAAGAAAAAGTGAACTTGGCGAAACGTCACATACATGACTGCAAGAACAAGTGCAAAATGTACAATTCAATTGTAAATTGGCTTTCAGATTTCACACATTATGAATCAGATACATGTAGTGGGTGATTTAGCATGTCAATAAATCATTATGTTGTTAACAAATGAAGTCTGCAAAAATTTGAACAGCGAATGCCTTCTGTTGAGCTAAACAAACTTTATCTTCCTTAAGGAGTAAAACAACCTAAAAGGCAGTCCTACGCCAAAAAAAATGTTGCTTCTTATGTGACAAATTTAACTTTAGATAAATAAAAATAAACAATAAAGAAACCAATTCAAAACCGACCAAGACTGGGCTGTAATGATAAGGTAAAATAACCTTTATACGTGCTGACATCAATCTAGACTGAAATAAACCAAAAAAACAAAAAGGAAATGCCAGAAAACACCATAACATACCTATACATGAGCCTTTCAATAAAATCTTTTCTTTCATTCTTAGAAGAGAGTGTCGAGTCTCCTCCCCAAGCGCAGACCAGAAGTCCACCAAAGTCTCCACAGACAATCTGGCAGTATGAAGAGCACATGTTTCTCTTGTTCCATGACCTCTACCATATCCTGCAATTCCTTGGTTTATCCATCCTCGTCCACCTCCCCCACATGCATCTAGATAAAGCAATTCACGTTCCCTTTCCCTTGCACAAGCACTGTCAAACACCTGATTCACAAGAAGCATGTAAACTAAATGTGCTCATGAAGAAATTATAAGCACAGAGAATCAGTAGCACAAAAAAGAGATTTACAGTTTGAAACCCCTTTAAAGACTTTGAGTAAAGATAGCAATCCAAGAGCGTGAGTGTCCCATCCCTGACCGCAGTCAATCCACCCCATGGATGGACAGATGGATCTTGAGCATCATCTTGGCGTTCATTTGCCATACACAGGTCTCCATCACTTTGATTGTCTGTTGCTCTCGCACTGTAGCGGCCACCGGCTGCATCCTGCTGTAGAGACTTCCCATACATGACAATCTGAAAAAAACCTTCAAGCAACAAACCATTGCACCTAGAAAAATACATGTTCTTCCGAGCGTGCTCAAAGAGTGTTTGCTTATCTATCCTAAGAAGATTCCTTCGAGCTTGTGGTGTCAGCTCACACCAAAACTGCAGGAAAATCAGAAACACCTTCCATAACTAATCAAGTTTAACTTAACTTGCAAACTAAGAAAGAGGCTTGCCATTGATCAATACTTAACAAATCCTATTTGATTTCTGGTTCAATAGCTAATAAAAATAATGTCGTATTCTGAACATACTAGAGGAAGCAGGTCAAGGATATGAGAATGTAATAAGTGATAAATGTTAATATAACGCAGAGCTGCCTACTACTGAAAACTTAGCATGTACTTGTGTAAGTGGTGCCTGTGTATTAGCGGGAGAGCTATTCAATGATCAGGCAGACTACCAGAATAGCAAAGTTCCAGATATGCACACTGCTGCAGAGAACATGCTAATTTAATCCGCTCGTGTAAATTAATAGACTCTAGCTACAAAATTTGTCTACCTTCCAAATTCCACAGCACCAGATTAATAGAATCACACAGGGTTTGGACGGGCATTCCTTCTAGAACTGATTTCCCACGAGATCAACAAAACACATAACAAAATAAAACTACTTCTATTTAAATTCCGCATGATGAACTAAATTGGATTTGTCCAAATGTTATAGGAATGACTTCCAATGCAGTTACAATCTTAAGATTTCAACTCTATAACATTTTTTACGCGCAAGATCCAAATTAAACTCTTAACAATCCAATTGAAAATACCACGAACAACCATTATTTTTCTTGTACGAACAATTTTAATCAAAGTAAAGAATACATTTACACGCTTATACCTTCTGCAGCTGATTGTAGCTCACATCATTGCGATGCTTCGACCAGCACCCATTACTAGAAACGGATGAACCATTGAAGGAATGGAACGGCAGCGTGCCATTCCCCACCAATGGATTCTGGTAACCAGTATTAGTATCATTGTTATCAGCTCTAGAATTAGCATGTCAATAAATCATTATGTTGTTAACAATGATGATTGAAAAATATAAACTAAGGTAATTAGTCACCTGGGGATACAATGAAAGTGCCATCTTCTTCATTTTTCCCAGAAGTTCTAGAGGCACTGGAGCCTGACAATAGAAAATACTAGAATATTTCCTTCATTTTTGTAATAGAACCACGAGGCGCCAGCAATATCATATTTAATTCACTGCAACCAAAAAGAGAAAAAAGAACCATATCTAATTCACAACAATTTGTCGACCGCAAAGTTTTCTTTAACCAAAGATGAAAATAATAGAAAAACACATCCATGAAAACAGGGAAATGAAAAGCAGAAACGACAGTGAACATCCTTTCAAAGGAAATTAAGAGATAATGGCGTAAAGTCTTGTAAACAACACCAATTCGTTTGTGGATATTTCCAAGATTTAACGTCTCCACAAGAAAACATGGGGAAAAAAAACTAAACAAAAAAAGGGAACCGGTTATTTCATCAGACCAAGAAACCATGCGGCACAATGTACTCGCAATTGCAAACCCTACATAACAGAACTAAAAACAAGAAAGTGGGTTCATATTCGAGACCTCCATGAAAAGCAAGACGCGAATATTATAAGGAATTAAAAGCCAAAGAGTGGAATCTCCACGCAAAACTTCAAGAAAAAATTCAAAACAACACGCAGCGGTTAACGGAACATTTTCAAGAAACACCAAAAACACCAGCCACGTATATACCTGAATCTTGATCTTTCGATTTCCAGTTGAATTCGTCCTCTGGGACTCATTGAATTCTTGCATTCAACAATTCTTGGTAAAAGAAAAAGTGTCAAGAAGAAGAAGAAGAGGAAAGAAGTTTTTAACTCCATGATTCAAGAAATCGATTTCCCCAGTATCTCACCAAATGATACATAGAGAGAAGAAGGAAGAAGGAAGAAGCAGTTTCACGACTACACTCTCAACGGCTAGAAGACTAAAAGTTGCTATTTCACTAACTAAGGCGTACAAATTCTAATAACAACTTTAATTATTTTAATTATTATTTTATTATATATATATAATGTGATCAAAAAATTTAATCAATAATTACGATATTTTAAAATTTGGGTATGCGATTCATACTAAATTTAAATATATATAAGACTATGTACATTAGATCATATCGGACGATTTGATTTAAAATCACATGGCCTGATTCTACGAGACACCGACTTGAATGATTACTCTTATGTTCCAAATACAATATATTGACATCCGTATATTCAATATGTCTAAAACTTTACCAAGTGTATTTTTCTATAAGTTTGATCATATCTAACGGTTTGATCTAAATTTTGATGGTCCGATTAACCCATGTGGTTCAACAATGTAAGATGATAGTTAGATCAATGTAATGCTAACATTTATAAACATATGAATTTACTGCAAATTGTGGACATATATTAATCTCAACTATAAAATAATTTAAATTCATTTATGTCGTGAAGTTTCTTGCCATTGATACGCCACCATATGGACGCATCACGGCCTGAGACTGCCACTGTTCGACTCCTCTCATCGAGACGATTCCAACGAGGACAAGCTTTTCCATTTTCATCACCGTCGGCGATGGAGAAGATGACAGAAAGAAGAGAGATAAATAAAAATTAAGTAAATATAAAATATTTAATTTAAATATATATTAATACTTCTATCGGTTTTGTCTAATTTATTAAGTACTTTAATGTTTTAAATTTTAAATGAAATTTATTTGATTTATATTCTTCTAAATCATTAACCGTTCAAAATTATTCAAAAAAGTTATCCTCATAAAAAGCCTATTTTTCTACAAAATTTGGATTAAACAATGCAAATGCCACATCACATTTCCAAATTCCACCGGTTGAAAGTGCTAATCTAAACACGCAAATCGTGAACGCCCATATTATCCTTCATGGGACCACCCACTCGAAATTGGAGAATACTGGACAGGACAAAACCGGAGGTAACCTTAGCCCAATTCACACAGAAACAAAATACATATTCATTCTATTTCTACAAGCACCAGAACGAAGCGACACTCAATTGCCTCCCTTTCTTCGCTGACTCCGTCTCTCCACCACCTCTACCACCGCCACCGGTTCCGCCACCGACGCCCAGCTCCTCAACCGCCTAGTCAAGTCAATGCCCGCCCAAAAGCGTCCCCTCGAAACCACCACTCCACCTCGTTCTCCTTCGCCACCGCACGAGGAAGAAAAACCCGATGATTCACAGCAAGGCAGCGAGGAGAACAACCATAAAGAAACCGACGACGACTGCGGTACGTGCTTGAATGCGTATTCATGTACACGTCTACCCACATGCGTTATTTTGGTTACAGTAATTTCGAGTTTTGGTCAGCATTTTCATCTGAATTTTTTATTATTTATTATTGTACGTATTTTTGCTTCTCAGATTCGGATGAGAGTCCTTACTCTAGCGATGGAGAAAAAGACGAGTACGTCTATTTCTATCTCTTCCTGCCCATACTTCTACATACGCACACAGACACACACACGGTGACGCACACATTCACGTACGAATTCTCAGGCATACATATAACTGACAGTATGTATTTGTGTTAAATTTCTGACCCGCTCGCTAATGCTGCGCATTTTGGCGCGGGTTGATGTTTGTATGAGCAGGTATAGCTTGAGATCTGCATGTTTTGTTTGCCATATAATTTGTTTACTTAAGTTTCATTGAAGACTAGTTTTGGGCTTATTCTTGAATTATTAGACACTTAGATCTGTAGTGCTTTTTGATTTCCTGTTGAAGGCCGATGAACCTTGATTTTGGAATTTTCTGATGGATGTGCTTCTCCCCTTTCATTACTTGATCATTGTATGTTAGATCATGCGTGGTCTATATAGAAGTGACCCAGAATTATGCTATCTGTACTTGGATTAAGTTGTGAGGCGTAGTTACATGAAAGTTGTGCTGGTGTTGCTAGTGTCTTTAGCATTTTTATATCGATATTTGAATCTCTTTTTCATAGTTACGTAGTTCTTTCACATGTGGCCTAATAAGGTGCTTGTGCTCTTGCTTTTTGCATTTACTTGTAGTGGCACCGTGATAGTTGACTTCCCAATACTAATATCATTGCCATGATATTTACACAAACCATTGTTGCCACAACCTTAGAATGTTGATACAGCATATGAAAATATCCACCTATATTGGCTTCTTGTTAAGGAGTGGAGGCAGCAAAATTTTGAGATCAGTTAGGTCTTTTGTGCAATCACATGTGGCTTCTGTTTCCAAAAGTTGGCCACTTTCAGTTTAAACTACTATTCATCTGATTTGATGGAGATGGCCGCTCTGGGTTGCCATGCATGTAGTTGACTGGTAAAGGGCGGCTTTCTTCCATGTGGACAACGTGATAAAGAGTTGGGCCATTGGGTAGAATTGATTAATAAGAATATAATACTTTTGACACCCAGGATGTAGAGAATATTTAATATCCCTCTATGTGGGCTGTAAACTTTGACAACTTTAATGCAGCATGTGGGCAGTGGTTTTGATATTTTGTGCTTAGGGAACTCTGTGTCTCTGTTTATGATGGTTATAGTAATCACATTGTGGGGGCATTGACATAGATGACATACTAATATTTTGTTAAGAATGATTCATGTCCAAGATATTGACTAATACTTCAAATTAGCAATTTATGAGCTGGAGCGGAGAGACAATGTATTAGTCCAATGAATGAAGACCTCAATGAAAAGAGCATCATGACCAGCCAAAACCTAGAAGTGCCACAATGTTGCAGAAAATATATTTGTGATAACGAGAAGTGCAAGTGTATTATCTTGAGATATTTTTTCCTTCTGAAGAACTGAACTCTTTTCTGCACCTCTATAGAGTGATTCACTTCATTTCTGTTTTGCATTCACATTGATAGCTAAGGCCAACAGTGAGGCAAAGAAAGACTAGATGCATATGTTCTTTCAAATTTGGCCATTTTTGCACTTAAAATTTTGTATGAATTACTCTAAGAGATGATGTTGTTGAATTCCAGATTTATTGTTGTGAAGTTGGCAGAGATACGCAAGGAAGTCCAGTGTCCAATATGTTTAGGTATGATTCTCTAATTTTAGTTTGTCAAAGTCACATACATAACAACTTCATGCAACAAAAGTACATGTAGTTAGAAGCTACAATCAGATCTGCATCTTGTTATTGGTTGTTTCATTATTTTGTAAAATGATAATGTGTTTAGAAATAAACAAGAGGAAGTCCTTTAGGTTGCAACTTGTCTTTCTCTTTGCTTCTAGCCTGTGTGTGATGCCTTGCTATTGAAAATATACCATGAACAGGTATCATTAGGAAGACAAGGACAGTCATGGAATGTTTACATCGTTTCTGCAGAGAATGCATTGACAAATCCATGCGGCTAGGGTACTTTCTTGTGCTTCTTATATATTGACTAGCAACTACTTATATCTTGCCTTTTAATTTTAGTATTGACTTGAATGCAGGAATAACGAATGTCCGGCTTGCCGCACACATTGTGCTAGTCGCCGTTCTTTGCGAGATGATCCAAACTATGATGCCCTGATTGCTGCTTTGTATCCCGACATTGATAAATACGAGGAAGAGGTAGTAGTTATTGGGTATTATTAACTTTATTTTGCTTCATCAATAACCGTTCTATTGGCACTGCAGGAACTGGCTTTCCATGAAGAGGAGAAGGCTCGTAATAAGCAGGTGATGTTTCTCAAGTTTAGTCTCATTCTTTCTGCAGCTATCATGCAGTGTAATCTTAATGGTTGTTCAGAGTTCTATGTTTCAATCAATGTGCTGCATGTGTTAGTGCTAGAAAAGCTCATCTCCCTCACTCTCTGCAATGTGATCAATCACAAGCTTCCCTTGGGTCCATTCTTTTGGCTGGGAGGACCAGTTGTGTTCTTTTTTCTGCTGCAATAGGATGATTCATGAATTGCATGCCGGCATTTCTATCTCTGAGTTGCTACAACCATATTCCATCTGCTTAAGTTTATGTTCTGTAACAGATCCAAGCTTCAATTGCTCAGACTTTTCGTCGTCAAGCAGAGGCACTGGGGAAGAAACGTACATCAGCCAGAGTCACAGCAGCGGCATTTGTTAGGAGACAGGGCAACTATCGAAATTTGAGAGGTCGGAGAAACCATCGAGTTCCTGAACACCAAGGATCTGATGAAGAGGAAGGAGCGAATGGGAATGATGGTAGCAAAGACACGTCGTCCGCTGATGAGCGCTCTCCGGAAGTCAAATCAAAGAGATATAAAAGATGGGGAGGAGGTCGGACTTCACAGCAATCATCAGGAGCCAATGGAGATGGAGGTTGTGATGATAATGATTCAGAGGCCAACAGAGAATTACTTGGTGCTTCTGTTGGCCTTATTGCAGGTACAGAAATTCTTGCCTGGGGAAGAGGCGGAATGCGTAGTAACACCCGACATGGCGGTCTCAGTTGGGCGGGCGGCAAACTTTCCCGGAATAACCGACTCTCTAAGTTAATAGATCATCTGCGATGTTCAAATGAAAATGATGAGGTGGTATTTGTAGAATAGATTTCCATTCAATATTGGAAATTTGACCCTGACTTTGTTTGTCTATCTTTAATATGGAATTGGTTTTCTAATAGTGATGGGCTGGGGGGTTGGGGGTGGCGAGGGGGTTGGGGAGAGGTTTGATTTGATATATAAGCAAATCTTGAAACCTCCGGACAGTTGAACAACTTCAGTCGCTTGCGTGTTGCTGACTGAACTGGACATTTGAGTTTGTGAGATTATCTGATTAGAGTATTTGCCCTTTTTTCTGCAAGGTAACTTAAGGGTTTCATCTTCTCGTTTCAGTTGAAAATCAGTCTCACACTTGTTTCATTGCTTGAGGAGAAAATACCCAGCCTGAAGCGTCCTTATCTCTGCTGCAGCCCCAGATCATCAGTAAGACACTTATGCCAGGTATTTTCACAAACATTGTAGTTCTTGATCTTCTATTTTTTATTCCGAACTATTAAGTAATGTACGAATCCTCAATGGCTCAAATCCAAATTCTCTTGCAGTACGTGGCTATGCAGACATCCATGGAAGTTGGTGAAATTGAGATACTAATAGTAAAAGATTTTCATCCTGTAAACAACCCTTTGAGTTTCAAAAACCAACTTGTCATCTTAAACCCTTGCGAACATGAGTTGCAGCTGTTGAGTGAGCATCAGACATTGGGGGAAATTCATGCCAGTTTCACTCAGCAAAATCTGGTAAGATTGATTCACTGTGATGTGCAAAAAATTAAACAGATTATCCTGGTCCCCATTTTGCCTTTTTATACATATAAGCTTTTAATTGTTTATCTTATTGTTTTCTGTTTTTTGTTTTGTGGGGGTTGGGGTATAGGGGGTTAAACTTTAAGCTGTACGTGGGCTTCGATGCTGCCCATGTGGATAGCAGCCCAACTTGGGTATAGAACATTGGATTATGCAGGATGATGTTAGTACTTCACTTTATGACCTTAGCATCTATCTTTCATCCCTGTTGAAGAAATGCCTGGGCAGTTTGGTAACTGTTCCATAAGCATATTATTATGCATGTGACTTGTGTGCGGCAAACAGTCCAGTCCAGTGCTTGAATGTAACAGCCTCCACCTTGCAAGTGAAGTGGCCAGTAGCTGCGGAAAGGAACCGAACTTTTAAAATTCAACTTTTCGTTTGAAAACTCTTAAGCAGCTATGTCAGTTGGCTCCTTTATCCCCACCAGCAGCCATGAAAATATGCCAGTGCGAGACATGCCTGTTTTCTTCTCTGGACTATGTAGTGTAACCCACTAACGCTCTTATATCTTGTCGTAGCTGTAACAAGTAATTGGATCGAGGTGTACTATGCCTGTGTTTTTATCAATAGTCTCAATGCTGTTTGATTTGTTTGTACAGTTGTTCGGTAATAAATCAGGTTATTCACCAGTCATGCATATAAAGTAAACTGTCATTGTTTTCGAATTCTCTTTGTTCAGGTTTTAGCATACCGCCAAAAGGCGTAAGGCTAAGGAAACTGGCGAGGTGGAGCTGATGTCTTCATGTTGAAAGAAGCTGCTAACTATGATGTAGGAATGAAATTTGCTGGAGTATATTTTAAACATATTCATGTATATTTTGAATTTTAGTGGTTTTACAAGTTAAAAGTTTTTATACAGGCAACTAGATACTAGGAGAGCTGGTCAAATGTTCCTCTATGATGGCTTCGCATTCGATAGCTTTATATATTGGTATAGGCCTTTGTATGTAGAGTTTTGAAAATGTCAAATATTTGTGTTTATGCAATTATACTGATGGCATGGAAAAGAGCTGTTGTTCCTGTTATATATGCGACCTGATACCTAATCTAAATGTTATTTCCCAGAGAAGCTGGTCCTTCCATTTTTAATTTTGACTCCATGTTGCCAGTGTTTTTCCTTAACATTCATTCTCTTAGAATCTGTTCATAATATACCATCTTATGATCCCAAGATAAGTATAGTAGCTTCTGTTTAACAAACATTGGGATTCTGTTCTTCTGCTCTATCTGCGATCAGAGTAATACAGAATTTTCATCTTTCAAGAGGAAATGGTCCTAGATGCTGCTCTTAGTCATGTTTGTTTGAAATTGAGGACCTCCATCAGATCAATATTCATGCTTCTTTTGATGATTCCTTTTCGTTCTGCATACGTACTATAGGAAAAGCCCCCAATTCATATCTCAAAGGAAAAACTGCGGTCGAAGTTTGTTTTCCTGCGCAGCATTATCTTTCCAAAAGGAGTGGTGTGTGGTAGAGTTGGGTCCAGATAGAGGGCATTAGAGATCGATAAGAACCGAAACTACATAGTTGATATTCGATCTTCATTTAACAGTATTTTTTACTGTATATTGGTGGATAAATGCATTTAAAATTTTCAACTATAGTAACTAATGCAATCTTAAATTGTCTCAGGATCAAAATCGCATTGGTAACTATATTTGAGGATAAAAAATACATTTATTCCGTACACCGGTTAATTATACACTAGTTTAGTAATTAATAGTATATGCAATGCATCTTTTTATTTTTATCTTTTTAAAACAGATGTTCATAAATAGTTGTTACAAGTTTGTATAAATTCGACCCTTCAGTTATTAGCACATCATTTGGACACACTTTTCTGGTCTGATAAAACTGAAAATTCGCTTGAAACTTAACTGTGCTAGTTAAAAAATCAACATTATATACTAAAATATCAGCTAATTCAATTTAATTGATACTAGACTCAATTAAATTCCTATCTTAAACCCAATTTAAAAATTAAAATCAAATTTAAACAATTCGTGGGGGGGAAAAAAGAGAAAAAATTCTACCCCGCACCTAAGAGATCTTGGAGTTTAAATGGTTGAACTGTCCGTATTTTCTCGTTACTTTGCAGTCAGTAAAAAAACTGGTCTGGATAATTGATATATAATTATTAATTACAAAATAAATAAAATAACACACATAATATAACATGATTGAACATAATTTGAGTGGAAGAAGAAGAATTTGGAGAAAAACAATTATCTAATGGTCTCAACAATTATTATTAATTTATTAACAAATAGAAGAATGAATTAAGTTTAAATAGCGATTCCTATTTAGGAGTCGTCCATACTAAAACTTAAATTTACATCCCATTTATTTGGTGCATATATATATAAATAAGAAAACGATAAAGACAGCATGGGTGATGATCTGCACCGTCCATGGCAGACAAGAAGTGACCGCCGAATTGCGTAAGCTTTCACAAGGATGATGATAGAGCCACCCAACATAACCTAGTTACTTATCAGACGAAACCAAAATCATTGCAACTGCAGCTATATAGCTAGCTGGTGCACTGGCCACACGCCGAGTACCCAAGACACTATGCACATGCAACCGCCGGTGAGTCTAACACGTGTTCTTCAGCGGTGTCGGCTCCTGGTATCCCCGCTGTAAAGCCTGCCCCGGCCCATGCAATCCATATAATTAGTACCTACCTACGTACCTCTACTTGTGACAAGCTGAGAAGAGATGTATTTTTGTGTAAAATCGATCTGGAGGAGATATCAGATCAAACGCATACCAGTCGTAGACAGTAGGGGAATTGGGCTGCGGCTTGTCGAAGTACTCAGAGCCGACGTTCTTGGTGGCCAGGTTGCTCCCAGGGTTGAACACGCTCCGCCACACGTTATCCCTACGCGCGGCCGCCGCGGTCGGAGAAGTCGGGGTACCGGGCGTCGTTGGACTACTCGGCATCGACTGAGACCTCTGGTACTTTCCCATACTACCCTCTCCTCCATCTATCCACCCCCAAAAAACATAGTACGTACGCATGCATACGCATCGTGTGTTGTGTGTGTCTATCTGCATTCAAGTAATTAAGAAAGGAAAAGAAAAGACTGACCTTTGACGTCCAAGGGCGTGGTGAAAACCTTCTTGAGGTGTTTGAGGCCGCGTTCGGGCTGAGGCCCGGCGACGACATCATCCCAAAGCTGATCAAGCAGCACCATTTTCTTCTCTTTTGTTTTTACTCTTCTTGAGTGAAGTGTGTATGAAGTTGGTAGTTGCCCATGCACCTGGATTTGTATTTATAAATACAAAAATCTGGTGTCGGTGCTGAAATATCTCCTATAGTTTCTCCAGAAGAAATTTTCAAGATTGATATTTCCAAGTTGAGTACTTCTACTTCCAGCATAATAGGGTGGAAGTAAGTAATTGAAGAGGGTGGGGGTCATAGGGAAAGTGAGAGTGGAAGAAGAGGAAATGAATGTGGATAAGGATGAAAGTGAAGACCGAGTAAAATGGGACCTGAGATAATAATACATGGGATGTGAGATTGTGAAGGGTCTTTGTGCAAGTGTCTGGTTTTGTCCCTTTTTTTTTTTCTGGGGGAAGTGAAATTCTTACATTAAAATTTCAATCTTGAAAAAGTAATGCAATCTTTGAAAAAGGGATTTTAATTAAATAATGATGTGATTTAATTGATTGTAAAAATGCAATAATGGGTGTAGTTCATGTGGGGTTGTGTCCATATCAGAATCAGGACCATTAGGAGTGAGCTTAGCTATAGCGAAAATGGGTATAACTAATCACAGGCGATCGCGGCTTTTTTTTTTTGCGTACTTTTTCTGATTTTTCACTCTACACCATAGACATGCAATTGCTTTGCGTATGCAATGGACTAGAGTTCGTTTCTGTAGTGGGTTGTCTTACCCACCTCTATTAGGCCAAGATACCAAATTTTTCTTCTTCACCAATAATTTGATTGCATATAGCATTAATCTAACCCAGCATCGTTGGAGAATTTTGACGTGCACGGGTTGTGAAATTACTTATACTGATATGATATAATTTATATTTAATCTATTTTTATGTCATGCATATTAGATTTTTTTTCTTTACCTGATTTGCTTCGTTAATTCACTATGGGATGTTGAATACGGTACTCGGAATAAATATGGAACTTTTATCGCCAGAAAAATTAAAATGCACCTGAGTTGATCTTACTACCAATTGAATCGTTGTCCCCCGGTTTTCTTGATTGGTCTAATCTAATGTATTGTTTTCTTGACGGCAACCTTAGGCTTCAGACGTAATTTCACAAGGACGGCTATAAATATGAAAAATCAGGAGGCCCACAGGGAATGTTTTCACTGAAATTTGCTAAATAGTTTGCCTCGGAACATTCACCTTCACAAAATCGGCTTCTTGGCTTTATTTCACTAGAGAAAATGACACGGTAAGTGGGTTTAATCAGATGCGGCAATAATGCAAGTCAATTCCAAGTATGATTCGGAGTATCCCAGATTCTCGAATTCAACTAGTATTTTAATCACCCCCCCCCCCCCCCCCCTTC
>NC_026156.1:4394085-4418123 GCF_000512975.1 Sesamum indicum
TTTTAACCCCCCCCCCCCCTCCCCACCTTCTCGTTTTGGGTAACACGAGAAACTTCTCGTGGCCATTCGGTCATCTATACCATACTCACCAGTTTTCAGTTTAATGATACAGACGCCAATAAAACCTGTTTCGCAAATTCAACTAGCGTACAATAATCTGTAATGCAACTTCACACCAATTTCTTGAATTTATCACCTGTTATTAATCTGCAGACTTAATTCTGCACAAAAACTAAAAGTCGTTGTTGTGACAGTGATAGCTGAAATCAGTACGTAAAAATCAAGAATCATATTTCACTCTAACCAACAGTTGTTTTACATAATGTCCTCGGATGGGACAAAAGAAATCGTATGTACAGGAGAAATGAGAAAACTACACAAAATTGACAGAGGACCTGAAACTAGAATTGCCGGACGAGAAATGTACATACATACATACATACAATTACAATCTTAGAACAAGCCAAAATTAAGAGATATAAATAGCATATGGACTCTGTTCCTAAGCTACGCATATAGAAAAGCTCAGAAATCTAGCAAGCGTATCTGCAGCAAAATGCCTCAATCTAACGTGCCAAAGAAAATGTCTCCAGTTGTTTGTGCAGATTTTACCTCAAGTGATTCTCTTTCCTTTACAGGCCTTGTGTGCATTCAAGACCAGCACTCAATACGCCCTTCAGAGCATTTGCTTCCCACAACTCGTGGAAAAGGAAGTCCAGGAATGCGTCAACAAGAGCAGGAATTCGAATTCAGCCGTTCCAACGCCAGCTCCATAATTGGGAGCCCAAACCACTTTCCTGCGGGGAAAAAGCTTCCGGACGGTCAACTTGCAGCAAAAACCTGTTCATATCCAAAGCAAATAGGTTTAGCTGATTTGTTGTCACCAGTTCCAGACCACAGGAGGACAACAAATCCAAGAAGTTCATACGGTAAGCAAAATTCTGAAGTTAAAAGGATAGCAAAGGAGAAGCGCACCGCAGGGCGAAAAAGTTTAGGCCAAAAATTATTCTCGTCATTTGCCACCCCATGCAGAGATTGTCGCACCCTCGAACCAAACCGGCCAGTGAACACAAATATATTGCAATGAAGAAACTGCAAAATACCAGCCCTCGTTCTCTTCATTTCATCATTGTATTGATCGAGTTTGCAACTGCTCATGCCTTGTCTGGCCGAACTGTTCCGGCATATCCAGGTAAGATCACATCTGCAAATTACTGAGGTTAGGGCTTTTCTAGCAGGCAATATGTTAGAAGAATTCAGAACATCTTATCAGTACGATATTTAAGATTTCTCTTCAATTAGTTACATCAGTCATTCAATATTGTGCATCCGGAACTTTATGCAAGTCAATAAGAGCTCATGCAGAACACCCTTCTTATGTTCCTTCTTATTTCTATGGAACGTACCATAACCTAGAACTTACTCCCGAAAGACATACGGCTACACATCCACCAGCACATGTTATTACATGAAATTCAAAACAAAACCTGATAAATCCCTCAGCTCCTAAAATATGTTGTCATGCAACTTGAATTGTTGATAGACACTTTAAATACAATGATCTTTGACAATACCAATTATTGATAAGCGTGTTCATTCCACACTATCTCCGTATCTATCTAACAGCCAACAACAAAAAACCAAGGGGAAGCTATAAAATTTTCCTTCTTTCTGACCTGGTTACAAATTCAAAAAGAACATTTTCAACTCGTCATTAATTTCTATTTGTTGAATTCACACCCTTTTTTTTAAGTGAAAACGATCAAATATCATTTATCTTTTATAAGTAGATAACAATATCAAATATCTATGTCGAACAACTATAAATAACTACGATTTATATAATGATCACATAACTGCATCTAATTAGCACCTACTATTAAATAAGGTTGTTTTGCCGGATTGATTAAAATCACATGACTTCTGTAGCAACTTTTCTCAACACTTGAAATGTGCTTCGGTTTTCTATTCATTCATCTATCATCCTCAATTCTTGTAATCAACAGCATGCAATAAAGAAATCATTTATTGTATGAATGCCTATCCACTAATCTCATGTCCGTAAGCAGATTAATATAGACCTATCCCAACAATCGTAAGCGTCCGTACGCAGATTAATATAAACCTATCCTAACAACCGTAAGCTGCCGCTCAAGGGACCGTACGGTTGTTGGGATATGTCTATATTAATCTGCTTACGGACATGAGATTAGTGAATAGGCAGATTAATATAGACCTATCCCAACAACCGCAAGCTGCCGCTCAAGGGACTGGGGGGTTTATATGTGGGTGGACCCATATGCTAAACCCGTAAGCAATCCCTCAAATGATAGTGGGTCTCGATACAATGAACTAATCCAGTGAAGACCTTTTTCTGAAGAATATGATTAATTATCATTTGATCAGCTATCATTCATGATGATGGACGTCAGAGCTAGATGTCTGACTCGAGATCTAGTAATACTAAGTGGTAGTGGGAGTTATTATTCGAGACCCGCACTAGTATCCTTGCATGCGCCAGCAGAAAGATATTCTATCATTCCTAGATGATACATCAATTTCGTTTGTTTAGGATTCGCAGTAGACAATGTCCAAACTGCACCTATCCCATACGGGTTAAGGACATATGAAATATTCTAAGAAGCATTTTATCCTTAAAAGTATTATTCAATTTTGAGTGTCTTTGTAAAGCCGTAAGCGAACAGAATCAGATTCATATATATACAGGGATTCTACATCTCATATACGGATCAAGAACTTTTGCCTACAGCTAAAACAGTCAACAAAATCTACTGCCACTTGTAGGTTCGCACATCACTTACAGTTAACACTACAAGTAAGCCATATTGCTGAGGGGTCTGGATTTTCTATTGTAAATCTTAGTGCGTCTCCTAATACAATTTACGTATATGCATACAAATTCTTTTTTAAATAAAATATATAATATAACTCGTACGCATATGTACGTTTAAGTATTATAGGATTTAGAATAAAGAATCCCATCCCATTCCAAGAAATGCAATATCCCCATACAGATATGTGAATTGCATTAGATGAGCTACATCTTATTATTTCACCACCAGAAATCAAGATAATCATTTGCAGCCAACTATTAATAAGCCACCCATGAGGATCTCTAGGCTAACGTGTGATTCTACAGTGGCTCCGGTGCAACGCATCCATGTCCACTAGTGGCCATTAAAGAATAGGGGCAGAGTGGTTCCACCACCCATTGACCCCCCAAAATCCAATTGTATCAGGTTCAGATGACACAAGAACTTCAATAGAAAACATTCATCAAGAGTCGAAATTACTAAGGCTCCTATAGTAAAGATGCAGGCAAAAACTTGTACCATCATGCACCAACATAGTTGCCTCTAATGCGTTAGCACACAAATATTGCAGCTACTTATGCAATTTAATTCACCAAAATTTGCTCCAGAAACTCACATTAATCAATAAGCATCTCCAAAGCGAATCAATAGAAAAGTCGAAAAAAAAGCATTTATAGTTTTGCCAGCCTGTGTCTTAGCTGTGATCCAAATAAAGGAAAATAAGTGCCCGCAGAATAGGGTTCAAAACTTTCCTTTTCAAGGTATAGGAAATGGTTCAAAGACTAATCATTCAGCAATCTCAAGATTTCCCATACTTATCAATGTATCCCTGCAATGGTAATGACCAGATATTAAAAAGAGAAGGATCGTATTGATACCAACAGAATTCACTCTGAATATTTATCATGCATTCAGTGAAGAGACTAACCTCAACTAGCTTGGCAAGCTTGGGCTTGGATGAAGACAGATATAAGTTGACTGATTCACCGGTGCTAGGGATTTGGTTGGGCTGTAATGTGCTAAGAACCTTGTCTACAGCCTTCTTAACAATTAATTTATGGGCATCCTTGCTCATAAGGCCCTCACGCCAAGTTGGTTTCACCAATTCTTTAACAAATTCGATAAGTGCAGATTGGAAATACTTGAAAGCTTTTGATTCACTTTGCAACTGATCAGCTCCCTTGAGATCAACATCAGCTTCATTGTTGTTGTCAGACCCATCAACTTTCAGTTCTGCCTTGTCCCTTGTATTATCATTCAGTTTATTGTCAGAACTCAAAAGAAATATATTATCTTTCACAGTACCCTCAATATGAACAGAATTCAAGAGCTTCTCTTCTCGCGAACTGTTTGATGGCACATCTACATTCTTATTTGATCCTTGGTCGGAACTTGACAATTTCACCTGCCCATCTTTGACACCTGTGTGCTCAATGCTATCACGTATGGGGTTATATAGATTTTTTTTCAATAACAAATTTCGAGTTATAGCATGGGATGGGCGAAAAGGAGCAGATGGCTCCCAATCATAAGATATCTTAGATGTATATTTGGCCAGATCAGTATCCTTGAAGACATGGTTCTCTGACAGCCTTTCTGATTCAGAACCAGAAACAGATGAAATGCTTCTTTTAAAGGAAGAGGATACTGATGCATGGCGCTCTACACCGCTCTTTAAAAGGTTCTGGGTCCCAAGGGCACTGGTGTTCCAAGAGGGTGAACCAAAAGATAAAGGAGGCCTAGAATGAGAATGGGACAACTCTGTGGACCTGGGACCCTTGTGTTCTATATCACTTTCCTTACCAATCATTTCCTGTAATGTTGATCCAAAAGCAGAAATTCTAGTATTATGGTGATTGTCATGCGATGCAACAGAGGAACCGGAGAAATTTCCTTCGTATGTGCCTTTGGTTGTCTTCACCACTGCTGATCCATCTCCGATGTGGAGAAATCGGCAGGAATTGCCCCGGATACACCAGCCCTTCGCAAAGAATTCGCAGGGAATTCTCAGTTTTTTGTTATCCCTGTCAAATTCAGCACTAGGGGAAGGATCCCTCAGCCGTATCTGAGGGACATGCAGCCTGAGAAACCTAGTTACCATTAGGACATAATTCCAGCTAGGAAGAAAGAAATAGGCTGCCAGAAAAACTAGAATTTCTATGCATCAATATTTCAGTGTGTGACGTTTGAAATTAGAACAGAATTTAACCTTGGTGACATTTGCATTATTTTGGCCACAGGTTCTGCAGCTCTGTGATTAGTTTCTGTAGTAACAGAATTTATAGCATTATCCTTCTGGCTAGAAGCGTCACCAGTTAATGCAGTATTAACATCGCCAATAAAAGGACTTCTTCTCCCACGATTCACTTCTCCAATTTGATAAAAAGGAGCTTTTGGATCATTGTCCCTAGAGGTTCTTTCCCCTGCAAGAGCCCCATGATAATAAGTTCAGAGTTTTGATTCTCAGTCAAATGACAGAAAGGGCAGAGACTACAGTGTGACATGAAATGAACATAAATCTTTATAATTCTCCTCAAGGGAAAGCTTCATATCTCCACACCATTAAATACTAGAAAACCTCACCATAGACATGTAATTCTTCTTTCTCACTTGACCCAGAAATTTTGAGACCACCAGTACTTGTCTGTATTTTGGGGATACCTGTTGGAGGGTTTGAAATAGATATGCTTTGACTCGCAGAACCTGATTGTTTTTGTTTGGGATGTCCCGCAGGCTCCAACATTTGAACAGTAGCTACAAGGCAAAGAAAGAAAACAAGGTAAATATTGAACAGACAGCACCAGACATAGATCTCAATACCTTCAGATTGATAAGAATTGTGGAAGTTGTCTGAGCTTACAGACTGGCTTCGTCCATGCTTTTGTAGTGCTAAGAAATACAAATACAAAGACACGAAACTATTTCTCTAATGACCCATTTAAAGTAAGGTGAGGTGCAAACTTTTATTCTAAACAAGCCAACTACATCCGAATGCTCAGACTATGCCAAGATTGGCAGCAAAGAATCCTATACAGTAGTACCACAAATGCTAAAATCTGAAACATTTTCATTAAATGGCGTTGGTCTAGTTATAAATGGCACGCTGTTAATCACCATGGCACATGGCACCAAAGGTGAGAGCCTAGCAACATCTTTAGAAGATGGCTCTGGGCTTTCGCTTGGTCTAGAGATGGTGTTCGCCAGGGTGCCTTTCTCTCGGGCATGTGGCTAAACCCCAACCTTAAAAGGCTGGTCTGGTTATAAAATAAAGGGTTGATGGGAAAAACCCTAATGTATGCCAGTTTTGCTCAAACAGTAATGTTTTCCTTCCACCTCTTCAGGTAGCGTCATCTTTTTTGTTATTTCTTCTTTCTTCCCGGATACTACTGTTTTCTCTTTTTCTATTCCCTTTCTTCCTGAGATGCACATGGCATGTGGTAATGTTGAAAGGTAGGGGCATCTTAATTAATATTCTTACAAATGTATTTCATCCGGTGACAAGCCAAATTCAAATACCGTATGAAACGTGGATCACACACAAAGCACCTCAGTGGGACCTCTCCTTTCAACCAATTGCTAAAAGGCGGCCCTTCAATGCCAAGTGCCAAGCATGACGTGTCATGTGAATGATACGTCTCCCGCTAGATGTGATCTTCAAGATCGGGAAACTAGATTCACCCAAAGTCCTCCCTTACACTTGACCAGCTATGCATAATCATGAAACTACATAATGACATGACATTTTCACATGCACGTCCATTTATACAACGGAAATACTTCTCTGATCATTTAATAATCCTACAAAAGAGTCCTTGTTTGAGAAATTGAAGGTTTTGGCACTTATAAAAATGTCGCAACACAATGTGCTCATGATATCTCTTCTTTTTGACAGATCATGAAAAGGTGAACATAGTCAGGTGTGCAAGCCACTCAATGCTTTCTTTCAGCCATTGGGAAATGATTTTCTAAATTACATGTGTGTTCTTAATTCTGTCGATTTTATAAAGGATGGAAGGGTAACACAAGCACTTAACAAGAAAATACAAAATTAAACAAAACAGAAAAGAATCAGAGAACGAGAAAAATAAACTCTGCATCAGTCTTCAAATTTAGCAACATAAATACCCTTATGAAATATAACTGAACGGATCCAAACAACTGTTAACACACTTATGAAACTATTATCTCAAGGAACAACAATAATGATATATGAGTTCTCTGTTTTGAATTAGAGGGAATCAAACTAAGCGGAAATTTAAGTGCGTCGAAATACAGTCTAACCCGCAAAATCAGTGGAATAAATCTATAATCAGAAACTTTTACTGAAAAAAAAATTAATGTCCAGAAAGACCTACCAACGAAACGCACAAACGTTTCAATGATCAAAGAGCATAGACGTCAGGAACGAAAAAACACGGATGCATTCCAAGTATATATGCAATGTAACCCATAGTAAACCAAATTATTCCCGATAATTAAACACGCATCGAATCAAGATAATCCAAAAAAAAAAAAAAGAAAAGAAAAAAGAAACGAATCCCAGAACAATTTATAATGAAAAACTAACCCGTTCCTTGCTTTTCGTCGCATGCTGGAGTTAAGCCTTCTTCAATTTCATGCTCGCCGCCCTCTTCCACATCTTCGCCTTCGAGTTCTTCCCCTACCTCTTCTTCGACTTCAACCTCCTCTTCTACTTCGATTTCCTCGTACTCAATCTCATCCTCGCCATCGTCGATACCGGAAGTAGAGGGTTTCGGCGGCGGGGGCGGCATCACCGAGGCCATTAGGGGTTTACAACGGCAGAAAAAGCTTTTGCGGCGGCTTTTGTACGAATGTTTGGGATCTTTCTCTATTTGTGTGCGAGTGTGAGAGTGTAGGTCTGTGAATTTGACGTCAGCGTGCCTGGTTTGAGCCCGTTTGTTTAATTTATACTAGTAACCCGAAATGCGGACGTCAAAATTTATTAAACAATGTCCAACTATTTTTCAATATAATTTGAATGCATTGCCCAAAAAAAATACGTAATATTAGATAACTGATGAAATAATTATGCTTTTATTATTTTGGATAAATAAAAAATAAGGTATAAATTAGGGTGGATAAAAATAATCACGTGTACGTGCATGGATTGTATTCGTCAACGTTGTGGTGGAATAGTCAAGTAGTTTCAATTCTTGTCTAATTTTCATGCAGTTTTGTTAGTTTTACGTTTCAAGCACAAATACCTTACCCGCGTTTATTACAAGTGTTTTTTTATGTTTATATTGTTTGACTTCAATGCAGACAAATGTGTTATGTAAACTCTGGTAATGAGCACAACGTTCATGATAGTTTTTTCAACGTCTTATGACCAATGAGATTTACGACTAGGATCACTATTTTCTTTATTTTGTCATACTTGATATAAAAAATTATACGTAAAATTCTATATCGCATGCATACTGACGCAAATGTGTTGTAGTGCAATGAAGAGCAGTCGATAGGAAAGAGGGGAGGCTGTAACTATCGAGATTAATGCAGTCGGACTACTTCCTGTATCGATTTTCTTGAAGTGTGAAACATGAGAGCCTCCCTTTGTTTAGATTCACCACTTGGATGCTTTATTTGTCACAAAATCCAAAGCTTAAATTTGAACTAGGATACTTCTTGCATCAACTTTCAGTATAGAGCTATCATCACGTCGATCGACATAGAATTCCCTACATAGAAACTAGCAACAAGAGCATCCTACTAAGCGGAAGGCAACGGCTTGATATTGTATGCATAATTATGCAAACATGATTATGATATACTAAATTTATTGGGTATTGTATGACTTGAATACAATGATTAACTTTCATTATAAATGAATTTCGTCGTGGATAGTAGTAGCACGAGTAGTTCCCACGTTCATATGATTTTCACTTAATTTAATGAGCTTCATATTTCAAGCTCCAATGTTTTATCCGCATTTATTATAAGTATTTATAGTTTTATATTGCTCGACTCCTTTTTAGACAAGTCTTATTTTCTATAAACTACATTTCGTGATTAATCAAGATTTACGATAATTTTCTCAACGCGTTATTTACTTCTCGATTCAATATTATATTTGAATAAGCCTGACGAGATGTACGACCAGCATAACTGCGGGTTTTCTTTATATTTATCATAATAGAATAAAAAAGGAAAGTACTCAATGGTCTCTTAGTATTGCATGCACATCAACGTAAATATGATTACAACATGCTAAATTTATAGATGCAAGGGCCAAAAAAGAGCCCAACGTGAAAGAAAGCACAATAAGGATCCAATGCTACATGCGGCCTCAAGAGAAAAGGACCTCAAACCCCACGCTTAGGAGGAGGTCTTTTAAGCAATAAAGTGCACAGAAGCCTAGAAAGGCTCGTGGACAACCTAAGGGGTTGTAGGCGTGGCTACCCTATCGACACTTGGAAAGTCTTCCCTGCACGTGGTCAAGCTTTAGCCGGACAGCTCGAATGAAAGACAATTTTTCTTCCACAAAGGATATTGAAGAATCTAGGGAGTTTTTTAAACCAATCTCAATCGCCCCTCGAGAATGTGGGAAGCCTTATTTCTAGAAGAAGTCATACCTATCTGGATGCAATAAGTCTTTAACGGTCAGGGATCCAAGCTGGAAGTTGAGAGGCCCCCTCAAAGACAAGAGTGTATACTCTCCAACAAACTCTCTTCCTAGTCCCAAGGGAACCGAACCCTCCCACCTGGTAGAGGGCAAGTGCTATAAAAAGAGGTCATTTTTCCTCGATAAAAGAGAAACGTTATCTCAACAGTTACATGTGCAAAAATACTATTACTTGAACTCCATAGCAGTAATTTGTTAATCTCTATTATAACTTTTCAATTCTAATTATTATTTTTATCAGCGTTTACTTATTTGAGTGTTGGCGTGCTAACGTACTTTTTTATAGGTCTCCTCTCCAAGACTTGTGGAAAGTTAAGCCCAAAAATCTCAAGTTGGACTTTATTGAACGAGCAATTTTTTGCTCGCGGTTTTGAATAATATATCTTATTTTAAATTTTTTAAAAATATCATAAGTAAAACATTGTTTGTTAATATGTTAAAATATTATTACGACTTAGTGAAAAAAATGAATTATTAATTAAATGTACACAAAAAAGTACTAAAACAAGGCAACATATTTAAGAATATGTCACGGGACAAATAATTTGATAATCAAATAAACAATACTTTTACATATTATATTTTATTTCACTGTATAACTCATATTTTACTTGTACTAGGCACATCCCAACATATGTACATCATTTTTTATTTAAAACAATATTTTATTACTATTTTGGACGCATTATGCAGTACCATACATATATATACTAGATAAATATTTGGAAGTATTATAGTGCATTCTAGTATTTGATATGGATGTGATATATTTTAAAAATATCCGTACATCACATGCACCGTTTCAAATTTTATCTATAGCTAGAATATATTTAAATGCAGTAATTATGCCTTTCCAAAATTGAATGCCATTATGGGTTGGCATCATATTATTTTAGTCCAATTTTAAATTTTCAAATGCTTGTAATTAAATATTTTTCTATTCCTAGAGTCAATTCTATATTCTTAGTTCACCTCAATTATTTTGATTACACAATTTCAAATTTGAATTTTATATCTATATTAAATGTAAGGAACTAGAAATTAGGAAGTGTTATATTTATTTTATTTTTTTTGTTTGACATGGCTGATTTGAATTAATGGGCTGGCATTATGTTTAACGAGCCATTTTTGTCCAATTTTAAATTTCCAAATGTTTGTAATTAAATATTTTTCTATTCCTAGAGTCAATTCTATATTCTTATTTCACCTCGACTATTTCGATTACAAAATTTCAAATTTGAATTTTATATCTATGTTAAATGTAAGGAATTACAAATTAGGAAGTGTTATATTTATTTTATTATTTTCGTTTTGACATCGATGATTTGTATTAATGGGCCAAGCCCTTTGGGCCGGTATTATAGAATCAATCATTAATTTTTCATCCATATTCAAGCCCAGCCCAGTCGTAGACCGAAGAGTTCACGGCCCATGATGATGCCCACATAGCCCATTCAGTAAAATTTCTTGTATAGAAGCGACAACCGAACCAAACCCGATATTGTTAAATGGGCTTGGATTTTCGGGTTCCGGGTGTCGTTGATTGCGCATTAATTCATGCAACTTCTCTTTTTCGTGTAGGTTGATTGCGATGAAAGAGTCAATATTTAGAAGTCCAAAGAAGAAAAAAATCGTTAAAGTCTCATTTAAAATTGCAGGATCATATGGACCGTCCGATTAAATTATGGACATTTATGATCCATCCCCACCCAATTTAATCTTCCTCATCCGTCGCGTCGCTTTTTGTCGCGAAAGTGCATGTTTCTGGAAGTAGCGAGAAATGGAGTGAAAATAGTTAATTCGTTAATTCGTGGGTATAAATGCGACGTCGGCTCATGCTGTTACAGTGCGCCCTCCGTGATGGGAATTGTTTATACATTCAGAATTTATACTGGAAACTTTCCTAGAAATTGGCGATTGGCATTTCCTCTTTTCCTTATGTATTTTTTAAATAATTTTTCCCATATTGTTAGAAATATTTAAAATAGATGATAATTTAAGAAAAGCTTGATCGTTAGGAGATCATTGGGCCACGTGGAAATTATCCATTGTAGGTTGCATCACCAGGAACAACCCTCAACCTCATATTAGCATTACCTCATACAACTTCACGGGCCAAGACCCAACATGCTCAAGAAAAAACACAACTGTTGCAGAATTCTTTATCTCTTGGGGGCACAAAGTAGTAGTTGTTGTCTGGACTTGACAAAAATTGTTAAGTAATAAAATAGAATAAAAGCTTCAACTGCTTCTACCTGCACAGCACGTCCCACACACTACACTCCCTTTTTCAACATTATTCAAGACTTCAAGATTCCCTCTCCCACAATCTGAGCAGTAGCAGTAAAAAGGAAAGATCCAAGATAGAATGTCAAGCCACAGTTTTTTCCTCAATAATTCAAGCTTGGATGGGAAGTAGATAAAGCAGAACATAACTCCAATTTAGCGAATCTCAACTCCGGGCCACAATGCTGAAAGCCCGGCTGATCTTACTTCTGCTTGCTTTTTTCTTGGCTCCCAGACCTTCTTTTTCTCGAGGTCAGCTCTCTCGCAATTAAAAAACACACTCTCGGGAGAAAGTTTATGCAAATTTAGTTTCTTGAACTAATTGGCTGGTTGGTTTGGTGGGATGGTGTTCAATTATTTAATAGAGCTTTACAAGTTTGATTTGGGTTTTTTCTTTTAATTCTTTGAGTGTGTGTATTGTGGGGGCAGCAGTTGTTTTGATGCAGACAAATGTTATGAGTTGTTGGATTTCTTGATTGAGTATAGATTGATTATATATAATTGGCTTTATACCAAGTGAACTGTTTGATTGGGTTGATGCAAGAATTGATTTGGGGGAGTTCTTTCGTTTTGATGTGTAATTTAAACTCGGGAGCTTCTGATTTGTTGGGGTCTTAGTCAATTTGCCAAACTTTGAGAATTCTAACTTCACCTGTAGTAATGCCGTTCTTACATGGGCAGTACAAAGAATGTATGTCTGTCAACATTCTAACAGGGCGCCCAGCGGTTCGGTGGATCTAGGCCCTAAGGGGAAATTTTCACTTTGGACTGAAGGCATGCATAGTGCTTGCAGTTCCCTTTGTGTTTGCTAGAGGACCAGCATTAGTTCACTTTTCCCTTTGTTTGGAAGAGGAATCAGAAAATGTTTGACATTTCCTATTTTGAGGACACTGTCTTCAGCTGAAACAACCTTGATGACAATTCATCATGCCTGTGCATGATATATTTGGATGATGGTTCTTTATGTTTTAGAATACCAAAATACCTGAGCTTTAGGTCTTGAGTAATGGTTGTCGTTTATTATAAATTAAGTAGGTAGTAGCTATCTTTAGCGGAACGTGCTTCTTAACTATTTTAGACCCCTTTCCCTCTTCTACTGTATCTGAACTATTCATTCTCTACAGCGCCATATGCCTTGCGAATAAGCTGCGGAGCTCGTGATGATGTTCATAGTTCTCCAACAAATACTTTCTGGAATAAGGATTTTGCCTACACAGGCGGAATTCCTGCTAATGCAACCCCCCCAAGTTTCATCTCTCCTTCACTCAATACGCTTCGCTATTTCCCTTTGTCTGAAGGTACAGAAAACTGCTACGGCATAAATAGGGTTCCCCATGGCCATTATGTGGTGAGGATCTACTTTGGATTGGTTGCAGAACCTAGCTTCGACAACGAACCTCTGTTTGATGTGTCTATTGAAGGAACCTTAATTTATTCACTGCCATCTGGTTGGAGCAACCACGATGACGAGCGTGCATTTGTTGAAGCCCTCATATTTCTGAAGGATGGAACTGCCTCTCTTTGCTTCCACAGCACTGGACATGGAGATCCTGCAATACTTGCAATTGAAATTCTTCAGATAGATAACAGAGCATACTATTTTGGTAAAGGGTATGGTCAAGGAACGATTCTCAGAACTGACAGAAGACTCAGCTGTGGTGCTAAGGACCCGAAATTTGGTGCCGATTACAGTGCAGACCGCTGGGGTGGGGATAGATTCTGGAATTCCCTCCCAACATTTGGACAGAGTTCTGACCAAGTCATATCTACCAAAAGCAGCATCAAACAGATCTCTCAGTCGCCCAATTTTTATCCAGAGGCTCTTTATCAAACAGCACTTATTAGCACTGATACTCAACCTGATCTAGCATACACAATGGAGGTTGAACCCACTAGAAATTACTCTCTTTGGTTACACTTTGCAGAAATAGATCCTTCAGTCACTGGAGCAGGACAAAGGGTATTCGACATTCTGCTTAATGGTGATATTGCATTTCCGGATGTTGACATTGTCAGTATGGCTGGCGGTGTTAATACTGCTCTTGTGTTGAATACAACAGTTGTTGTTAGTGGCAGGAGTTTGACAATAACCTTGCACCCTACAAAAGGAAATCATGCCCTAATCAGCGCTATTGAGCTTCTGGAGCTTGTTTTGGCTGAATCCAAAACATTGCCAGATGAAAGTAAGCATAGTCGTATTTCTCTCACATTCTTTCACCTTTATTTTCTGCATCATATCAAACTTTATATGAATTCTGCTCTATGATAATCTCAACGACATAGGACTTTCTATCCCATTTGCTTTTCATTGAGAAGTTGGTCTGTAGTTTGCCTGATTCTCACAGAACTATCGTAATCAATGGCCATGTGCATTATGAGATGCAAGGATATAGTTTTCTGCATGATAAAGAATTTCCTTGAATACAGTTTGAGGAGAGGAAAAACTAATTGTACTCCCCACCACCAAGAAAATTGCCAATGCCTTATCATACTCCTATTTGTATGCCCAGTACTCGCTCTTGAAAAAGTTCCATCCACTTGAATACTTCCGCCATGCATCCTGTTTTTCTCACTTTTCAAGCTTGTAGCATATATCTTTAATGCAACGATGATAAAAGTGGCCTATTGTGCGTCTGATGATACTGGAATGATAGTAATGATTCGTATGGGCTACTGCTAACGTGTCAAATCCACCAGTTCTTTTTCTTGCATCTATTCATGTTTGTGATTGTTGTTTGAATTGTTTATTTCCTTGATGGTGATTATCTAACTAAAACTTATGGTGTATGCCATTCTTATATTATTTTCTTTCCAACTGAGAACCTCGAATTCAACTGTAACAAACTTTTTCCCATTGTTATAGTTAAGGCTTTGCAAAAGTTGAAGAGCACACTGGGCCTTCCTCTGCGGCTTGGTTGGAATGGAGATCCTTGTGTTCCTGAACAGCATCCATGGAGTGGAGTGGATTGTCAGTATGACAGAAGTATCAGAAAACATGTTATTGATGGACTGTATGTTTCTTATCTCTAGAAAGATCTTTTGTATGAGTAAAGACATATAAGAAAACTGCTGCTTCCGAATCAGAATTCTATAGATAGCACAGTTGTTAAACTGCCACAATTGTTGGTCAAGAGCAAGTAAGGAAATGACTAAAATGGGACCTGCAAATGTCTTTAGCTCAATAGCTTTGTTGAATTCCAAAATTCATAAGTTTCTAGCAACTTTGTTGAATGAGTATGTGATCCACCTTTTGTTTGATATGCTAATATCTGTCCTTTTCATATATTTCGGAGACATGGTTTAGAGAATTTGTTTCTTATTCATGCTTTTATTTCTATTTGTGAGGTTAGAGGTCTTGACAACCAGGGGTTGAAGGGTTTCTTACCAAATGATATATCCCGACTTCGTCATCTCCAGAGCATGTAAGTAAAATGAGAGGCCGGGTACTGAAGATATTCCTTCTATGCATCTCATCATGAACAAAAAAGTATTTTCTTTTGGCTGTGGATTCGAGCAGTTTCTCTAAACATCAAGTTTTCATTTCATACGAGTTAATTAAAATAAACAATTCTCCACCTGTCAAATATCTTCAACACTCCATTATCTGGTTTCAGTTTTTAGCTCAGTTTTCATACATCTCTAACTAGTTTTTTCTTTTTTTTTTTTTCAGAAATTTGAGTGGGAACAGCATTTCTGGGGTCATTCCGTCTTCACTTGGAACAATTACTAGTCTGGAGATTCTGTAAGTAAACTTTACACCACCATCTCTCTGCTGTATACATTTTATTTCTTTGATTTCCCATGGTAGAAGATACATTTTAAAGTAATAATACTTTAAAGTTAGCAACTCTCTCTTTGGCGATGTCTAATTTCGTGTGTTTTATTTGGTTGATTTCTACCATATGATGTAGACCTTGACAGAGGAATCAGGATTTTCCTTTTTTCCAGTTCATTGCACTTATCCCCAGGATATGCTGCAAGATGCAATTTGCAGACTTTATTCTATAGCATAACTTGCTCATAGTCCAGACCAAATAAGTGTGGCATAAGATTGCATTCAGTTGAGTTGAATATATATTTTGTCCAACTTCAATTAATCTCAAGTTTGGACTGGAGTCTGGAGCGTGACGAGTTTTGGGGTATATCATCACGGAATGCTGATTTAAGTTTTGAATCACAGGGATCTCTCATTCAACTCCTTCAATGGATCCATTCCTGAAAGCCTCGGGCAGTTAACCTCATTACGGATATTGTAAGGAATTCAACTTCTCATTTGCCCTTGAATTGATAACAGTTTACGTGGACTAATGTGCTGCTCTGTCACAGGGACCTTAATGGCAACTCATTATCAGGAAAAGTCCCAGCTGCGCTTGGGGGAAGGCTCTTGCACGGAGCTAGCTTCAAGTACTTTCTCCCGAATGTCTTAATAATCCCTTCCCTTGCCAATATAAGACTTAATTTTCTTTGTTATCTGAGAATAGTTATATGTGGACGGTTGCAGCTTTACTGATAATTCAGGTCTTTGTGGCATCCCTGGATTACCACAATGTGGCCCACATCTTTCAGCTGGTGCTAAAGTCGGCATCGCACTTGGAGCTTGTGTGGCGTTTCTACTTATCGCCACTTGCTTGACGTGTTGGTGGAAAAGGCGACAGAATATTCTTCGAGCCCAGAGAATTGCAGGTAAGCTCTCAGCTAGTGTGATTCTGGTCTATTCTCTTGAATCCAGAGATTCAAGAATAAATCAAATGACACAAACGTAGAAACGTTCCCCAATTTTGCAACATCAGAGCATTCTTTCTCGACTTAATTTCTTGATTTTGGTTCAGCGAGAGACGCCCCATATGCAAAGGCCAGAACACAGTTCAATCGTGAAGTACAAATGGGAAGACATCATAGCCAGGAACATGCACGGACAGCAGCTGAGAATGGGCCTAGCTTGCTCGCCTAGTTTATGGCCATGAGATATTCGCATGCAGTCTATACATGTGCAAGTTTCCTGGTCTGTTTTGTGAAAACGGGAAAGAAGCCTACGATGCTACATCAAATGTTATGTCGTCCTGCGTGTAAAAAACAGGATGTCCCTGCCTACATTCCCAGGTAAAGTGCTATATTGTGAAGATTAACTCACTGCGTCTGATTGAAGAACTGTATATGAGTGTAGTTCTGAAATATAGCTGATGCAATGGTGAAAATTGGTTCCATAAACATCCACATTGCCTATTGGCTACTGCTTTGGACAAAGGCAACTCCAGATGTCCAATGCTTTGTTTTTATGTTTATACCATATGTATCTCACTATAAATTAGTGTAAGTTATAGGACATCTTGTGCTTATTCCTTGTTAATTTTTTGGTGTTATGTTTCAAATTTATATTGCACTGACATCAAAGAGTTAGAGAAAAAATATGAGGCGGTCCAAACATTGGTTTTGAGACGTTGCTTCCTAGTATTTGAATGTAGTGTGATGATATGTATAGTGGGCAGTATACTGGGCTGCCCATTTCTTTCGGCGTGTGCTGTGTTTAAGGGTACAAAGGCCATGGCCTGCGAGGAGCATTAAGACAGAGATAAGGAAATTAGGAAGTGAAAGAGACAGATGAGAGGCAGAGCCGCAGACGTGTCTTCCCCAACTCCTGTTCAATCCATCCATCAAACAATAACGTTCCAGACCACAACCCCAAAACCTAAATTAATTCATTAATTAGAAAAAGTGTTTGATGAACACTGCACCGCAAAATCCAGTCGGCGCTAGCAGCAGCAGCACAAGTCCCACTCAACACTCAAAACTTACGTCACTTATTACCACAGCAGTTTCTAACTTATCTCACCGTTTGGGTAAAAAGGAAAAAAGAGGGCGACTGGGGAGAGAGGGAATGGAGTCAAAATAAGGTACAAGAAAGAGTAGGGACACACCCAACCCAGCACACAAAGTTGATTTGACCCCATAATAAGGGCTCGCTCCCCCACGTCACTGGCCTGTCTCCTTCAACTCGGACACCACCTAATGCACCCCCATCCCACGTGCCCACCTGACACCATTTCCCTCACACCCTCTTCCATTTTCTTTTTTCTTTTTTTAATTTTCCCCCATACTTTGATTTATTACATATTGTGTACCCTTTGATTTATTTATGAATATTATGATATTGTTCTATTTCTCATGATTTAAATATTATCGGACTTTATTATAATCAAAGTATGTATATCTAGTTTACAGAGAGCCGCCCACATAAGCAATACGCTTAATTAATTCCATTCACAAAATACAAAAAAGAGAATATGATTAGTCCGCACTTATACATACCCCAATAATTTGTCTAATCTTGGATATCAACATCATCCATTCAAAAATTAAAAAAGAAAAAAAAAACAAAAGGGACTAAAGTCTCCAAAATCAATAAATAATATTAAAACATATAAAATATATATTTTTATTTAAAAAAGTAGTAAGGGAAGGGGGGAGAAGGTGGAGGCGCCGGTGAGCAGCGCCGTACAAGGGAGTGGTAGGGCATACGTAAGCATGGGTGTAGGGGACGTGTTAGAAGACTGAGATGACAAAAGCCCACGCCTCCAAGCCGCGACACGTCTTATCAGGCGGCGGCTTCTGCCTGCCTCCTCCAACCCCACACACACGCACACTGCCCACTGCCTACTGCCTACTGCTTTTTTTATTCTCTCTCTCTCTCTCTCCATCAACATTGTTTGAGAGGGTAAGGCCCACCATTGTGTATTATTATTATTTGATTTCCTACTCTACCCTTTGTGCTCCTCGGGGAGTTGTGTGTTGATCAGGACCGGTCGCCCTGCACTAATAATTATTAGTCATCGCCGAAGCGGAGGTAGTTGCTTTTTGTTATTACTGTACCTATGTGTGCAATCATTCAACTATTTGGTGCCACTGCAACCTACCTGCTCCTTTAAATGCTTTCCTTCTTATTATATTATTATTATCATTATTTTTTATGATATAGCATAATTGTATTAATATTTTGAAAATTAATCATATATCAATCTAATAATACATCAATTCAATACATTAGAAATCAATAAATTTATATAAAGTAAAAGAATACATCCAAAATTATTATCTCAGATTTGTTTGTAAAATTTCAATTTTAATTCCCAAAGCGACGTAATATTTGTTAATACCATAAAGAAATAGTATTTGAGCTGATGAAAGGGAAATAAATTTGAGTTTTGTAACAACTGAATAAATTCAGACCATTGAGTTTTAGATATAACATCACATTTATTGAATTTATTAATTAAAAAATTTATAATGATGAAATTATTATGGAGGGGGAGGGAGTCCCTTGTTTGACCAGACCACCATTAATTTCAATCAAAGTAATGAGTAAATTCATTCACTTATTAAGAAGAAACAATTAATGGCGATGTACTTCCGCACACAATACTTTGGTAATAGTTTGAATTTTTATTTTTTCTTTTTTTTTTTAAAAAAAAAGGAATAAATTTTGTCGTCCATGATGTCTGAACGTATATTTCCCATTTACGATGGGCTCACGCGCCGAACCGCAAAAGAAAGGAATTAATTGCGTGTTGAATGATGAATCCGTTGATGCCACGAGATTTTCAATCAAAATCAACGGCGAAGGCCCACGCCAAGACCTGGTCTCGACTCACACACGATAACTCGCAGTTGTTTATTTAAGGAGCGGTTCGTGCCGTCCAGCCGACGATTACGGGAGACTCGGTGGGTCCCCCCCACTTTTACACACACACACACACACACTGCCACATAACATAACTCCCTCCTCTCTCTTTTCTACAAACTCTCCTCACCTCCTCAGCCCCCATACCAAACCAAACCCATTATTATTTCTCTCACTACCCCCCTTCCCATCTTCTTTTCTCTCTCTACAATCACCTCCTCTCGTCCATGGCTTCCACGCGCGAGGGCCACTACAGGGGGGTGAGGAAGCGTCCATGGGGCCGTTACGCCGCCGAGATACGCGACCCCTGGAAGAAAACACGTGTTTGGTTGGGCACTTTCGACACCCCTGAGGAGGCTGCCTTAGCCTACGACGGCGCCGCCAGATCCCTCCGCGGCGCCAAGGCCAAGACCAACTTCCCAGCGCCTGCATCGGGACTGTCCCTTGACCTCAACCTGCCGTCCGACCACCGGTGGATTGCGCCGTCCGGCAGACTCGTGATCAACGACTTCCTCCACACCGGGGTGCTCAAAGATGTGAATCCTCAGGGCAATGGCGGCCAGGTGCCTGCCACCGCCGGAGCTCCAGTGGCTGAGGCAGACGCTCCGGCGAAGTATTTTGGGATTGTGAAGCGCGGGTTGCCTATAGACTTGAATGAACCTCCGCCTCTCTGGATGTAGGCATTCTCCTTTTTCTTTTTTTGGGCTCAGCTGGCTGGGTATCGCTAGGTTACGATTTTCTTAGCAAGTCCTCATGATGTTAATGGTTTTGGACAAACGGAGATTTTCTTAACTTAGCAAAAGTCGTTGTGATCAGACGAAATATCACATCGCTTGTACATATTTGGTTTCCGAGGTTCTTATTACTATGATAATTATCATGAGACTGAATTACCGGAGTTGTGTTCCGGAGAATGCCCTTTTTCTCCTTTAATGAATGGCGTAAAATTTTTCACTACAGCCCTTGAAATCCATGCACAGTTCTGGTCTATACTGAATTACATTTTTATGGTTGTCGGGGCTGTTAACATGAACAATTGAGTGGATGAAGCAGTTGTTTAGGCAACGGTTAAGCTGTGTTTGTCCCACTAATCCAAATCTCAAAATCGATAATCAGTAATTAATTATTTAATGCTTGACACCAACATTGATTTGGATGTGAGTGTAGGCAGGCACACATGGATATGTTTACACGCACAACTATTCTGGTGGCTCGCGCGCCAACCAACAAGAGTTGAGAAAAAGCTGTAAGAAAAAAAAAACAAAGGATGAGAGTAGGGTGATGGAAAAAGATGGAGGAAAGCAAGCGTGTGGGCATGACAATAATAATAATAATAATAATATAATGGGATGTGGGTTGGGGAGTGATTGGTAATTTTCATAGGGAGAGGGTGAATCGTACAAAGTTGTCGCGGGGTGAGGCAGTATACACTTTGTATGAACACAGTATATTCATTGCGGTTGGATTTGTTTGGAGGGGATATTGGGGTTTCGGTTCACGTGGGTTTGAGCCCTATGGAAATGCCCGTCATTTACCTGCCTGTCCTTCACACCACTTTGTTTGTGGGTAGGTCTCAATTTCTGCCTATATAAAAACATTATTCCTAATTATACACTGATATTTATACAATCATTCAAAAATAAAAAGATTTTGATTTAACTTGAGGGTATAAATTTAAATAGTAGAATAATGATTTAGATTTTATTTTATTCGATTCAATGGTTTATCTTAAAGTACATATATGTATATCATTAAAATTACGTCATACATATTCATATACATATGTAAAAAACATATTGCCCTTCTTCGAATATTGATCAATTATATATGATAATATGCGGAGATCTTTATGTGTAAAAAAAACAAGATAAAATTAGAAATTGACTATTTTAAGGAGATGTAAAAATTATGATTAGGTGGATTGTATTTACAGGGTGTGAGCTCAGCTGTTAAATAAGTATTAAGAATACGCAAATATTAGATGCATATAAGGTAGTTAGAGAAAGAATAATGAAGATTGACATGAATAAAATTGTTTGCAAGGAGGAGAGAGAGGAGATAGAAACGAGATATGATGGATGTTAGGACATTGATGTATGGTGGGGGACCAAATTGATTTATGCCCAGAATTTGGTGGTGCAATTGAAAATGGATAAAGTTTGGAGAATGGAAGACGTCATAGTTAAAGGGTTTCGGACGCGTGGGTCATGTGCATGCCGGCTTTTGAGTCTCTGTCTCCTCAGAATCTGTCGCCTTCTCCCACCCCCCTCTACCCCCCCCCCCCTCTATATATATATATATATATATATCCCTATTATTACTATTATTATTATTTCAATAATTCTCTTATTATTTTGACTAACAGGATGTTTAGGTGACTCACTGTATAAGCATTTTAAAATATTTATAAATAGTTTTTATTTAAAAAAATTGTAAATTTTCAAAATAATATATTATGTTGTATTTTTTTGAAAAAAAGATAGGGAGTTTGTAATTTATTTTTTTAACAAATCCTGATTTTATTAATATCTTCATCAATTTTATGATCCCATTTTATTTAAATACTTCATGAACGTAGTTAGTTACTTTAAAAAATTTTTATAAAATAAATAAATTTAGCCGAATACCCTCTAAATCAAATTTATCACCTATCTAGTTTTCGAAATAATGACTTACCGACCGCAAATAATAAAGATTCATTCTTCCAATAATTAATTTTTTATAGAAGGACATACATGGAAAATTAGCCACTCAAAATTGATTAGATCTGAAATTCTAATACAAAATTAATGTAATTCCGAAAAAAATAACAAAAACAAATGAAAAGGCGATGCATGCTTTTCTCCTATGTGATGGGCTGGTAAAATAATTATTAAATAATTTATCTTTAGATTAGCGTATGGGACATAATTTAATTTCCATATCTATAATAAATTAATAAAAGAGATGGTGGATGGAGTGGCCCAAGATTTAACGTCAGTGTCAGAGAAAATTTTAATCAGCCCCCACTCTCCACAAAAAATAAAAAAACTAAAATAATAATAAATAAATATTAATTGTCTCTGAATTAATTCCCAATTCTGGTAGATTTATAGGACCAAACCTAAGATAGTGATTTGTCTTATGCTTAACGTAATTAAATATAGGGTAGCTCTAACCTATAGCAATATCTCCAGCGCTGCGCCCCTAATCGCCCCTTCCCCACATATTACCTATATCTACTACCATTCACTAAATTATTTATTTAGAATTACATTATTATCCTACAATTACGGACCATTAAACTCTGATTAATAATATCAATAATTTATGCTATGACTGTGAGTATTATCAAATCCGATTTGACATATTAATATCTTATAAAAACAAAATAATAAAATCTCAATTTTTTTTTTAATCTAGAATTTGTATCTTTTGTGGACAGATGGGATCAAATCGACTCGTTCCCAAGACCCTAGATCTCAGCCCTCCAATGGATGGCATGCCACATCATCTATTGGAGTCCCAAGCAGCATCTGCACATAATTTGATGGTTAATTATTTTTGTTGGAAATAATTCAGGCACCTTTAATGTGTTGTATTGATTTCAGGCTTATTTCATACTTTTTGAAAATATTGCACGAACGATAAAATCGAACAAAATATCTATTATAAATTATATAAATAAGGGTATTAACAAATATGAATTGAATAGCTGAATGGGCAGTAGCGAAATTTCCAAAATGGAGTCTAAGTTCATTACTAAATGTTGTCAGGTGTTTGCTACTGGCGATGCCAACTGAATATTACAATAGGGAACATTAATGATAAAGTAATTTGGGGGTGGAAAAGTGGTGCTAAAAGAGGATAAATTTATGTTTGGATGTCATAATCATGCATTCTTTAATTGTACCACCTTCTTAATTCCTTGTACCAATACGCTATTTGCATGTTTTTTTATGTGGTCCATTAATTAGGGAGGAGAAAAGACCAACAAGTATTGAAAAGGGCCGGACGCGGGCGGCCACCGTTATTAATAATTGCATGTTTATGTATACTATAATCAAGATTGGATATATTTATATATAATTAAATAATCACTATGTGTTGAACTTGTCATATTCACTCAAACAACTTTATTCACTTTAATTTTATGACCATATTATAATAAAATTATTCCGTAGAGTTGACATTAACTAATTAAAAGCATGTAGAGTAGTACGAGGGATTTGAATGAAATCAAATTATAATTATTGGGTTATAATTCAAAGTTAATATTTATGTAATGATTTTTTTACGAGTAGTCCATATCATATATGGCACTACTGCAACCTTGAGGACCATAATAGTGGAAATTATTTATTTTTTAATGAAATACAATTTATTATATTGTTTAATAATTTTAAATACATATAATTATATTTGTGATATTCGAATTGATTCATAATTTTTTAATTTTAAAAGTTTTAATTTCTTGAAATGAGATTTGAATTTAGAGTAAATTGATAGAAGTGAGGAGGGAAATAATAGAAAGAAGAATGAAAAAGTTGGGGGTAGAGAGATTGATGTCAGAAGAAAGGGTGAGGAATGACATGTAGGGGGGGGGGGGGGGGAAATTTTT
>NC_026156.1:4418172-4423271 GCF_000512975.1 Sesamum indicum
GTCCTCACCCTCACCCTCACCCGCCGCTTTCATTTTATTATTATTATTATATATATACATACAAATGCAACTATCATTCCACCCACAGCCGGCCGTCATTTCAACACTCCACCCTTCCCACCTACCAACCTGCTCATACTTTGCTTTTCTTTCTTATTATGGCCCCATTCACATGATCTTATGAGATAATTGGATAATACAATAAATTAAAATTAAATGTATAATATAAAAAATATGAAATCAATTATAGTTAGATTATTTGTAAGTTGATTATAGTGGGCGGACTCATAAATCACTCATTCCATTTAAAGTATGGGAAGTGGATTAGTAGTTAGATCTAAGCCTGGTTATTTTTATTTTAGTCCCCGTATTTTTACTTGATTTTCAAAATTTTTTATTTTTATTTTTCAAACTCGACCTCCCAATTGAAATTCTGATCATTTTTTCATTTTAAAATTGATTTTTGTAAAAAAAAAAAAAAATCCCTAAAAAATTTGGCAAGTATATTTTTCCGCATGTGTACAATGTTGATGGACTTAAACGAATGTAATAAAAGTGTACATCCTATTACAATAGAATATGTGCTCAAACTCAGGCGTATAACTATGATCAAAAAGTAAGTATTGGGCAAAGTAGAATCCCAGATATAAAATTGCGAGGGACAGTGGGAATGGGCAATGGACCACATCAATTAATCAAACCTCTGCTGCCTACGTACAGATACGTCTCTTTTTTCTTTTCTTCCTCACTCATTTAATTAATACTGAATAATATAATTTTTTAGACAAAAAACTTCCAGAATATTTAGTAGTACAACTTAATTCTTACGTCTCAGGATCTTGATTAATGAAATTCTGCGTGTCTTTAATTGTATTTATTTTTTAAATGGTAAGCGAAAGACGACGTTTTGATGGTAGATGGTGCCGGAAATGTTGAAAGTTTTAAGGAGATGGTAGCGGCGGGGGGGGGGGGGGGGCGCGGTTGCGATACGGTGAATCAAAATGGGCCCGGGACAGGGACAGGGACAGGGAGGATACGATTTGCAATAGAGAAACATTGTCGGCAACAGGGGAGACTCCGCGGCTGCCTGCGTCTTACGTTAAATAATTACCCATAAACAATAATATCAATAATAATAACAGTAGCGTGAGTTTTTATTTTGGGTGTTTGTGGAATCCGAGCAGAGAGGGTGTGGGTGGCCGCCGCCATGCGTTGACCGAGGGATCATCCCCCGTTTCACCCTTCCCTCAAGTTTCCACTGCGCTCCTCAAACTTCTTTTCCTCGGACATAATTTTGACTATTCCTTACGCGCATTTTTGCAATTAAAAGAACATATGTTTGGGACTCTTAACTTTTGACTACTTAATTAATTAAATAATCCTCCCTTCCTAATTAGTCGAAATTTTATTTTTATCAGTGTCAAATTACTCGATAATTCAAGAATGTCTATTTTTTTTTATTTTAACTTTGATGAATATACTAATTAGTAACAAAACTAATGAGTTCCAAACTATATATCATTTTGTAGTTCATTAGAGGTTGAGGAATAATTGTACGTCAGAAACTAACATATATTTGACTAAAAGAAAGAAGAAACAATTTACATAATTCCCTAATATTTGTTCGTACAATCTGTCTTCATTTATATCAAACATCTTCAATTATCGTATTTATGTAATAAGATTTAGTGCCACATATATAATTTAGACAAAGAAATAATGAGTACATATAATTTTGTAAAAAGAATATATTTAAACACAGAACATAAAATCATGAATTATTAAATGGAATGAGATTAATATTATGTGAGTAATGAGAAAGTGATGGTCGGAAGAAGCAGCCGCCCTCACCTAACTCTCATCGGTTTTGGGGGGATAATGTCTATGATTTACTTTTCCCTTCTTTTTGAAAAAGAATGGAAAGCGAAATTGGTGGGTGTAATGAGGTTGGTGTCTTACACGCTGCCGCCTCACCCTCTCAACTGCCTGTCTTAATCCCACACCCCCCACCCCACCCTACCCTTTACATCACTCTCATCTTCCCACTTTTGCACACTGCTCCGTCCTGTACAGTGCCGCAACAGATCTGGATATGTGGCTCTCTTTGTTTTTCTATCTTTCACTATTTAAAATTCATTCAAAAATATAATTCAATATATTTTAATTTAGTTTCTTTTATCTTACATTAATATAAAAATATTAATCAAACATGTTAAAAGTTTTTAAAAATATATTTATTTGTAATTCAAAACGAGTTATTTTAATAAAAATATTTACGACAGAATTCTCAAACCAAATTGTGGATGTATCAAAATATATAATTCTCTAATAACAAGAGATTCAATTTGATGAGGCGAAACAACGCGACATATTTGAAAGATTTGAATCTCGAATTGAAAATTTGGTACTTTTATATGCACATTTTGCATGCAAACGCGGCTTTAAAAGTACAGTACTAAATGATGAATGAAGTGGAGGGAGATGTAGAACCTTATTTTGACTCATCATAATTCAACTATTCTTAATTTTCAATACTATATATATATATATATATATATATATATGTGATGGTCTATTGTGGGCTACCAAAATACCTTTCAGACTTCAAATCATTTCATACTCAACATCATTATCAGTTATTTTAGTCCACTTGTTTATACTATGGCGGAGGCCAAGTTTTCACCCATTTTTTCAGACATTAATAAAATATGTCAGGTTCCCAAAAAAGTATCTTTGTTCATATTTATAACTAATTTAAATTCTTGTATGGACCATATTTCTCGAGTTTTTAAGTATTTTACTTTTTTTTCTTGAATAAGAAAATAAGTGTATGATAAGATTCAATATATAGGATAATATTATTTAAAATTGTAGATATTGTGGAAGTAATATATATTTACAACGGCCTATGGGTGGTTCTCGTAATCTTTCTTCCAGCCCAAATATCTTGAAAATTTGTGGCGGCCCAACATTTGAATCAGAGGGGGGAGTGTGAGTGTCATGTCCTATGAATAGTTTTTAAGAATTATTACCATTTTGTGTTAATAAAAACATTGGCTTTACGGATATGCCCAAATCTGACTCGGATAAATTATCTTAAAAATTATTGATACACATTCATGCACTTATTAATTGTGTCTACAAGATAATAACTTGTATATATTAATATATGACGTGATTGGGGTAGAAACAATGTTTCTTCTAAATAAGAAGAGAGAAGTGAGGGTAACGGCAGTGAACGAATTATTCTTCCTAATCACTTTTTGGGCCATTAATTTTAGACATAGCTGTCCTCCTCAATCTTAACTGACATATTATTGTCGGCTAATTAATTCTAATTACTTCTTACAGCATAATCCTATCTTTAATTTTTGGATACTTCAGTGTAGTCCCCTCATCCTTAAATGTTTACAACTTTCTGCTCCAGTTTTTTTACGCTATTTAATTAATGCATCTAGACTTGATAATAAAATTCATTTATGGGCATACGTATTTTGTCGGTATATAAAATCATTATGTTTTTTAAAATAAGAAAAAAGGAACCTTTTTAATTAAATTCTTTTAAGTATTATTAGCTGAAAAAGAAAAAGAAAAAAGGATGAAAAATGCTGTCAAGGAAGGGACAGAAAGCAGAGTACGTGGCAGGGAATCCAACACCCGTGTTCAGACACTAGAATCACGGCACTGTCCGTACTGACGTGGACCACACGTGCCTTAACTGCACCGCCAAAATAGCCCGGTTGGTTTAAGTTAGTACTTACTACTCCTCCTAATTAATATCACCACAATTTATTAAAAATTCAAATAAAATAAAAGAGACAGAAAGTAGCAGTAATATATTTTTAATTAAATTTGTTTAAGCTAAGAGAGCAGGAAATTACATTGGGATGAAGCAGACAGAGTGTGCAGTTAATAGGACAACAGCCCCAAATCGGGTCGGGTTTTCCATTTGGGCGTCGCGGATCAAAAGGGGGAAATTAGCTTTAACTATTCACATCCAACGGTGAGCTTTTAATCACATCACAAAAACAAGCTCATCAACCAAAATTAGCCACCGTTGTGAATTAAACCATCTACATATCTTCTATTTTCTTTTTCTTTTTTTTTTTTCTTTTCGCCTCTGGGTTTTGACAAAAAGAAATAAAAATATTAATTAATTTATAGTTAATTATGATGGAGAGATTCTGGGGCCGAAGCTCAAAGATTTTCTGGCGGAGGGAGGTTGAGATCCAGATTGATGCCTTTGCTGAGCGGCGATTTGGGCAGGTCGACGACGGCGGATGATGAGTCGGACTCGCTCTGCGCCGCACTGCCGCCATGGAATTCTGCGGGCACGCGTCGCAGTTTGTTCATTAGCTCTATGATTTCTTGCCGCGACTCGGGCCGAAGGTGAAGCATCGTGTTCTGCATCGGCATGATCCTGACCAATCCACCGGCGGAGGATGCCGCGACGGCTGCGGCGGGGCGTTGGTTGTGGTTATTCTGGAAGGGAAATCTCATCCGCCGCCGGCCGAGAGTGAGGTCCAATAGTGTGGAATCCGGCACCGCCACCGCCACCGCCACCGGAGGAAATGTCTCCCGGCTGGAGGACTCCACCGAACTGCTCTGGCTTGGGCTGCGATTGTTGACCAAACCATCTGCGGCGGCTTTCTTGACGTCCGAATCTGGAGGAGGAAAGTTAGTTTTAGCCTTGGGGCCACGGAATTGGCGGGGGGGGGTGTGGTAGGCTCTTGCAGCCCCCTGGCGGCTTTCTTGACGTCCGAATCTGGAGGAGGAAAGTTAGTTTTAGCCTTGGGGCCACGGAATTGGCGGGCGGCGTTGTCGTAGGCTCTGGCAGCCTCCTCCGCTGTGTCGAATGTCCCAAGCCAAACGCGGCTCTTCTTGCCGGGATCCCTGATCTCGGCGGCGTACCTGCCCCAAGGCCTCTTCCTCACCCCACGAAAGTGCATTTCATTATCACCGCCAGCGGAGGCCGCCGTCGTCCTGACCCTTGGCGCCATGACATGTACACAGTTGTACAGTTGGATGTTTGATTATTGGGAGGGGGGAAGAATTAAGGGTAAGAGATGGAGAAAAGAGCAGAGGGTAGAGGGGGAAAT
>NC_026156.1:4423324-4495056 GCF_000512975.1 Sesamum indicum
AGGGGGACCCGCGAATTTACGTGGCAAGAAGGATTTGTTGGCGGCATAGTTAATTGGATACGTGGGGGTGGGAAGGAGTGTCTATGTTGTGTGTCTGACTGCTGTAAGGACTTTGCATGGCGTATTGTCGTACTATGATGCCTAATCGGCATGTGTTCCATACCTTTGGAGGTGTTTCTTGTTTTTTTCCCTCTTCCTATTTTATCCCTTTTTTTCCTTCTTTCTCACCAGCTTTCACTATTTTATATACCCTACTACCAATTCATTATATTGTTGGATTGAATTAATTATCCATTCACACTTTTTTCCCAAAAATATATTTAAAATTTATCAAAACGATTGAATTATTTGATAACAAAAAAATATTTATAGCCATTTAATATTTATTCATCACCTAATATCATCTTCATAAATACACAATAATATCATTCATTGTAAATATTCAAATTCAAAATGCAAAATTTTGAGCAATATTGGATTCCGAGGTCGGTATTAGTTTTTCTTTCCTTATTTGGTTGGTTTGGTGAGGGCAATTCTGGATAAGTTAATTATTATTTTTCTTAAAATAAAAGTAATTTTATTTTCTTGAAATACACTACAAATGATGGGAAACAAGTGATGATAAAAAGTCGGAATTTAAGGAAGTAAAGTGGAATTGATCTCACTCAAAAATATCATACACTATATTTGTTTTCATTTTCAAGTTATCTTCAAAACGAGTCAAAACATATCCAATATTTGTCATTATTCAAAAATACTTTATCTAGTTGTTTTAAACTGTTTTAGCATAAATACATACATATATATATACTTATATATATACATAAATATATATAAAAAAAGATATGATTTGACATTGAATAGTAATTTTTGTCTTTCAAAATACAACATTAAACATACAATACTTATTTTAAATTATCTTAAAAAATAAATCCAAACATACATACTATTTTTAATACATATTTATTTATTTTTATTTTTCTCTCTTTATCTAACAAAATATTTAGAAAATGAATTTAAACATTATAATAATGCCTCCCCTAAACACTACCAAATAATTTACTGTTCATTTAATAACATATTTTTATAAAATTTTAATAATTAAGTAAAATAAATTCATAAAACAAAAATATTCATACTAATAAAATTATTTTAAATTATTTATTTGATAAATTCGTACCACTATAAAGTTTGCAGTAGTTAAAAATTCTATGTACAATGGACACGTATACTTATTTAAACTAATTAAGAATTTTAAATTCCTCTTAACGAAGATTTAAAAATAAAAGAAAATGAAATAGGAAAAGATGAACAAGTACACGTGGAAGCTAAGCGAGTGAGCAGTGCAGTGGAAATGGGTGACAGGCGGTAAAACTAATTATCGGCATATTCCGTTATCTCGCCGCATGACGTGGATCCGTTTCGCTTTCAGATTAGGATTAGATAATTACAGCGGCGGCTGGTTTATCGTATTCGCTTCCCGACGGTGGCGCACGCTTTTTGGGCACTCCCTCTAGAACCGCTCGTTCGATGGACAGACAGCCGGCTAATAAAAATTAGACACGTAAGGGGGCTTCAGTGTACGCGTGTTGGGAAAAAGTAGAATACTACTCACCCCAAAGCCGGCATGCCCGCCCAAGGGTCTGCTAAAACCAGCATGATTGTATGACAGCCGAGAGTTTTCGCTTTTTGTCTGAAAACGTCATTACGCCACTCGCTCCATGTCTGTTGCCTGGCACGCGCCTCGTGTATCCTGCTTCTCTTTTCTTTCAATTATTTTCTCTAGGCCCCATAATCTCTAGTAACGTGTGGAATTGTTGTCCTAATTCTTTTAGTTAATTAATCAACTATTCATAATTATCTCAAATTATTATTAAAATAATAAGATAATTATATATTAATAAAATAAATCAATAATAATAATAATTGAATTAGGCTTTTCCCTTCTAAAACTAATCTGTAAATTTGGAATTACAATTATGGATTAAATTATTTCTGAAATTAGCGAAATGACAATTAAATAAAGATCCATTTCGTACTATCAAATCAAAACTTTAACTCATAAAAGAAATAACACAATCATATCTTTGAAACGACAGCGTTGCATCGAAACTTCTGAAATCAATAATTGTAGGAGTGGGGGTCGGTGAGGGTACGGGCGCGGGAAAAGTCATTTGGAAACAAAACCAACCACCCATATATTTTGGCGGCTCATGTTTGATTCAACCATGAATTCAAAGTTAGTCACAAAGGCGTTCATATGTCCGTAACTTAACTACTTCCCCGCATCATTTTCACTATTAATTCATCCAACACTTGAATCACTTGTAAGAATTTATTTCCTAATGATACGATCAACTTCAAATCACATGAAGTTGCACTGCATGTGTACTAGGATTTGATAGCCGTGTAAATTGTAAATTAATGTCATAGAACAACTTTAAAAGATGAAAACATCTCTCAAAAATAGCAGAGTACTTGTAATTAAGAATAAGTTTCAAAATACGACTAATATTTTAGTTCAATTTGAATGATCCATAAAAAATATGAGTATGAATTAAATGTTTTCAAACACTTTATTACAGCAATATATATATGTATAAACTGATTGACTTATGTTGATGTATTCGTGATAATTCATATATATATATATATATGTATATATGCAATATTATTATTAGGTAAAGAAATGAGCAAGTAATATCTGGATGAGTTGACTGACGCTATTAAGTCTTTGATTCCCATTACAACAGCGAATATATTAATTATTTTGATAAAATAGTTAATAAAAAATTGGGATAATTACACTTTCATCTCTTAAGGTTTGATGTAACTACACGCAGATTTTTTGTGGATTGAAACATTATATCTAACATTCTCGATGTTTGCTTCTGTCCAACAAATAAGTTCCCCCTTTAGTTTAAATTCACTTAATAAATCTATATTAATCTCTAATTGACTTATTGAAGGTCAACTAAATCTTTTTATGATCAAATTATCTTCATAAATCATTACGCGTAATGCATGTGATGAGGTATATCTTCACCTTTATAAGAATAGTTTAGTTTGAAAAGAATTGTTTGGCCTGCAATAAGTTAATAATCAGTCAATTGACGTTAATATTGATTTTCATTCAATTGTTTTATTAATATCAACAAATTAAATAAATTTTAACTAATGAAAGGGATTTATTTGTTAGACGGAAGCAAATTTCAAAAATATTATATATAATTTCACAAACTATAAAGGGTATAATGCGGTTACTCCAAATATCAAAGGAAGTGAGTGTAATTATCCCTAAAAATTAATATCGTACGCGTTAAAATATGTTGGTAAGTATGTGGGGCCAAATTTTCAAAGCGCCAACTTTGATCTAACAACCTACTACTACGTGCTACTGCGCAATTAATCCAAACAACAACAATAATAATAATATTTTGAGGTCTACTACCTATTTTTCCACGAATCCTCAGACTCAGGTAGCCCGTGAAGCACAAGGCCTCCTCCGCATCTCATACTCCATCCACGCTACACATTCCACATTCCACATTCCCACATTCCCACATTCCACCCACTCATCAATCAATGGATTAATTAGCAAATACGAGGAAACCTGTCTTCTTTTCCTTTATTTCACGTACTAATTTATATTATTATTTAATGTTAATAGTTCTAACTTGTATTGTCTGCATATGTGTGTAAAGCTGTTGGAGCATATCAACCTTTTACGACTTGAAAAGGAGAAACATGGTGGAATGATGTGGAAAGATGGACGTCTACTACCCACTAATTAATTATTTATCTTTTTAGCTAACTTATTTGTCTCTACTAAATATTTTAAATTATATTCCGTAAAACATAATTATATTAATATTAATTGTTGAATTCAGCAGCAATTTCACTATAGAAAGAAAATTATGTCACCAAATTAATTATTTGTTTTTCTTGGTAAATATATAACAATTAAAACTTCAAATAGGGAGTAGTAGCAAGTAGCTGGTTGCCATGTGGCGTGGAGCCGGAGCCTTACAGAAGTCACGAGCCGCCGTATTCCACTACCCTCCATTCACATTGCTACATAGTCAAAGTCAACATCACACTATGGGCGACAAAAAGTAATACTCAACATGTTTTCAAATAAAATCAAGGGCAATAAATTCACATCAAATCCACTATATTCTCAGATTAAATTAAATAAAAGTAAAGAATTTCATTTTCTTTTACATAATTTTAAATAATATAAACATAAAATTTTTTTGACTTGGAATAATTTTCTTACTAAAATCCAAAAATAACACATAAAATATTTTAAATTATTCTGTTTGCATAATATTATTTATTTTTCTACGAAGTCGATTTAGGTTAGAACCGGAAAGGAATTTTTATTTCTTGATTATCACTTTGTTATCAGTCTAAAATTCTTAATTTATTTAATATTCTATTATGCACATATTAAATAAAAATATATTACTGGTTGTATATATTTTTTATATACATAAAATATAACAGTAATTTAAATAAAAAAAGTATTTGGAGAGGTTAGTTGCTAGTCAACATGGGCATATGACATATGGACACTTGCTATATTTTCTTTGAACATTCCATTCCATTTCTGATTTCAAGCGTAAAGATAAAGAAGAGACTTAAACTTTGTCAAGTTGTTACCTAAGAGAAAGCTACCTTCTAACTTACCACTTTTTGTTTATTACTATTATTATTATTATTGTTGTTTGAGACTAAAGTAAACAAGTCACAAAAAAATTAATTATACGAAAAATTTTATCTCAGACTAAATTTAATCATTAATTACATGATAAGTGTATTATATTTATTATATAAGTGGTTCAAATTTGAGTTCGAGTCAAAATTTTCCCTGATAATACTATTTCAGTTTTGCAGCCATTACAATTCGATTAACTCAATTGACAGAATCGCCCTTGTATTTTGCGTTCTCGAGCAAGGGCATTCCAGTCAATTGGCTGATCAACCTATCATGATTGGTATAAGCAGTCAACGTCGACGTCGTCCAGTATTATTTCTTCTAGCTCCAGGTTGTCCACAAAACCTTTCATAAATCGGAATAATCTCGGTATCGGGCACACATGGCGTACAATCCGAACGGCAACGTTCGGATGGACCCGCAGGTTGCCGCGGAGAGGGCCGTTTCAGTGATTGGATTCGGGTATGATCTGACGTCGGATATCCGGCTATCAGCCTGCAAGCCCGGTCCTTCTGGGTCGGGTCTTATTGAGATGGACCGGGCACGAACGAAGGAGTTGGTTGTTCCCGGTAACGTCGTCGTTTCTAATGTCTCTGCTGCCATCAAGTGCGATAAGGGCGAGCGCACAAGGTTTAGCTCCGATGCTCTCTCCTTCAATCAGGTCAGTAATATTTCCCTGCAAAGTCTGTATTTCCTTTTTCGAAAAATAGAATATTGGTAGTGGAGATTTTCTTTTTCTAGTTGAAAACTTGATTGATATTTGATTGGGTTCCAATAGACAAAGTTTTTTGATAATTTCAGCAGCGAATAAGTCTTAGCTAAAATTGCAGCTCTGGAACTGTAGGACATATTTGAAAATTCCTTAGCAATTAGTATTGAGCCCGGGCGTGTGGTAATGTTGAAGCATTCATTTCTAAATGTTCCAGTTAACTAATTTGTAAGGTTTGTAGTTTAAGTCTTCTGGTTCTTAATCCAATACCGAGCTGTTCTGCAGTTTCTAAATTGGAAGTCAACTCTGACCAACTCCGTGTTGAATTCGAGTTGTTGAACAAATGTTGATGACCCGGATTTCCTTTCCTCAAGATTCCTTTATGTATTTTATATTCTCCGCCGATCTCGTTCAATGATGTATATGTTGACTATTTGCTAGGAGATGGGCTTTTACCTGTCAAACTATGATAATCATTTTAGCAAATGTGACATTATCTGAAGAAGACTGAATTATTAGCCGTTTTATTCACACTCAAATCAGAGGTGTCTGTTACATCAGACATTGTCCTTGATATAATTGAGTTGGTATTTCTTTGACAATTGAAGAACTTAGGATGATCCTCTGCAGAGGGAAGCATGGTTAGTTGAAATATATAATTTGAAAGAATTACTGGAAATAACGACTCCTGTGTTATCTGTTAGATAAAATATGATCTTCAGACCATCAAACCCTAGCTTTTAACTATGATCTTATTGGCTTTTGCTCAATATGTTCAGATGTCGGAGCATTTCAACCAGGAATTATCTTTATCCGGCAAAATACCTTCTGGTCTGTTCAATGCAATGTTTGGCTTCAAGGGTTGCTGGCAGAATGATGCATCTACCACAAAAATTCTCGCTTTTGATGGTTGGTTGATTGCTTTGTATACAATTGAGTTGGAAAGATCCCAAATATCTCTGTCTAATAAAGTGAAACAAGAAGTGCCGTCTACATGGGATCCTGCTGCTCTGGCTGAGTAAGATCTTTAGCTTGAAGCTCATTTCTCTATTAGCAGCAATGCCTTGTTAACAGAAGTCTATCTCTGAACAGTATTTCTCACTAATCATGTCCTCGGTTTAATGTATGTTATGCCCTTAATTTAGGAGAGATTCAGAATTTTCTGTATCACTTGTCATGCAGTATTCTGTCCTATCATGAACTGCAAGAGCCTATATCTGCATGAAAACTCAAAACTTAACTTTGGCTTTTCCTCTGCTTGCCAACTCTGAGGGAAGTGTTTACCAGTTCTAGATAGTCATTCATGTCTTGAGATTATGACTTAAATATACAGTTCATCAGCTATATAGATGCATTCATCTGTTATATAGATGCCTGCACCTTGTGTAACACAACTTAACTGGAAATATTTAAATGGGCAAGTCTTTGAGATCTCAAGGACAATTTGAAAATTTCTCCTGCTTCTCTGCAATATCATCTTCATCGAATTAGGCTATTAGGCATGTCAAAAAAATAGTTCCGATGTCCTGAGCATGTGTTGCAGTCGGTAACTTATTACTGGTGACTTGAATTTCCAGGTTTATTGAAAAATACGGAACTCATGTCATTGTTGGGGTTAAGATGGGAGGTAAAGATGTAATTCATATTAAGCAGCTTCAAAATTCAAATCTCCAGCCTGCTGAAGTGCAGAAATTGTTGAAGCAGCTAGCTGATGAAAGATTTTGTGAAGATGGAAAAGAAAACCTGAGAGTTAAGCCTGGTACTTCATCAGGAAAGCCAAAGGTACTTGGAAGACGAGAATCATTTCCTTGTTGGTACACTTCGAACAATTAATTCACTTTTTTATTAAATCCTAAAATTGGCGATCATAATAGTTGGCTAATCTGAGAAAGTACCAATGCTGTTCTAAATTTGATAATATTTTATGGTTGGTACCTGAAAGGAAGACAAGTAAAGATGTTTATTTATACAACAACCAAAAATAGCAGTTAGGATCTCCTGTTACGCAAGCCTTCTTTTGTTGTAGTATAACGTTGATTGAATAGCTAAGATTCATCGTCCGTTATACTTCTAAATCTATCGGTTCATAGGTTGAACAATCAATGATCTGGGATCTTCAGTTGCCATTTGCAAATACAGTCAGACCACCTGTTGCTTCCCACTCCAAAACTGATGTAAGTATCTCTTGTGATTTTTAATATGTATTTTTTTTTTTAACTTCACTTTCTCAGATCAAGTAAGTTTAAGTATTTCTTGATTCAGGATCTACTAAGCATTCATATCAGGAGAGGAGGTGTAGATACTGGCCAAAGTCATAATCAGTGGCTTTCAACTGTATCACAGTATCCCAATGTCATATCAATGTCCTTTGTGCCTATTGCATCCCTTTTAAGTGGTATTCGAGGAAGTGGTTTCTTAAGCCATGCAATCAATCTGTACCTGCGATGTGAGTATGCTTTTATGCATCTTGATCAATTATATTGAGATTATTTGCATGTAACAATATGTTGGAAGAACTGTAGCTTTTCAAATAAATGCAGATTATGCAGATATAAAATGGACTCTATAAATTACTCAATTAATTAATAATCATCATCCTCTCTTCTTCATTCTAATGAAGACATGATTCTGTAAATGGTTCCCTGATAAATATTTATGCTTTTAATTTCTTTTGTTTCTGACGACTTATCTTCATGCAGATAAACCACCGCTGGAGGAACTCACTCAATTTCTGGAGTATCAATTGCCTCGCCAGTGGGCTCCTGCGTATAATGATCTTCCTCTTGGTCCTCGCAGCAGGAAAAAAGCATCTCCAGCTCTCCAGTTTACATTATTGGGTCCTAAGCTTTATGTCAATACTGTGAAGGTAAACACTTACCTTAAACCTGAAACTGCATGCAAGTGCTTGTATACGCTTAACAATTTCCTCACTTGTATCATCGTTATCTTGTTTAACATTCATCAGACATGGTAGTAAGCAGTAACAAATCATATGATCCTGCCTCGTGCAAATTTTCATTTTTCTGCTGGAAGAACATCATTTAAGAGTTCTTGACATAATTTGCATTCTACTGATTTTAGCCTTTGGGGGGAGAGATTAATATTTCTCATTGCTCTACATGTCTATTTATAATTATTGCTCTACTTGTCCGATTACAATTATCCATAGGTTGATACTGGTAATCGGCCTGTCACTGGCATTCGCTTATACTTGGAAGGCAAGAGGAGCGATCACTTGGCCATCCATCTCCAGCACCTATCAACTCTGCCTCAGTCTCTTCAACTTTCATCTGATAATAGTTACGAACCACATGATGAATCTATAGACCGAGGATACTTTGAACCCGTGAAGTGGAGCATATTCTCACACATATGCACTGCTCCTGTAGAGTACCATGGCGCCCGGATAGACGACTCCGCCTCTATCGTGACCAAGGCCTGGTTCGAGGTTAAGGGTATGGGAATGAAAAAGGTCCTTTTCCTAAGGCTTGGATTCTCAATGGTAGCTTCCTCCGTAATTCGACGATCAGAGTGGGACGGATCAACAAGCGTATCAAAGAAATCAGGATTGATTTCCATGTTAATGAGCACCCCATTCAGCTCCGCTGCAAATCAACCCCAGAAGCCTGCAAAGGTAGATCTGAACTCAGCTGTTTACCCTGGAGGACCACCTTCGCCTGCAAGGGCCCCGAAGATGTCACATTTTGTCGATACAAAAGAGATGGTGAGGGGCCCTGAAGATCCACCTGGGTATTGGGTCGTCACCGGCGCAAAACTTTGCGTGGAGAACGGGATGATACGAATTAAAGTGAAGTACTCCCTGTTGACTATAGTTTCAGACGAGTCTTTGTTGATGTGAGGAAAGTGGAAGGAGGAATTCTCATTTGAACAAAGTGTACCTTCTTGTTGTACATGATTTGTACATTTACTATTCTTATACCAGCCAAGATTATTTGTTGCAAGTTTTCATCCATAGTTCATTCTATATGTATAAGCAAAGTAGAGTCGGACACTTGGAAGAATATTCCCGGGGAGTAGACAATTGTACACAACTCTTGGAAATTTTGATAACACTTGATTATTACACAAGTACAGATGGGAAAGCCGCGTTTTGAATGACCACTACGAAAGTCGCAAGTTGTTCATGAATAATACCTCTAGTGGCGGCCAAGTTGAGCATTCAACTTTATGTTTTTACATTTACCAAATCACCTCTAAAAAAGAAAAAAAAGAAAAGAAAAAACATTTACCCGATCAGATTATTACTATAATAATAATAACAATACACATATATACAAATTGCGTGCCGTCTCCGTGCAAGCTTCTCTCCTCTCTCCCCCTGAGGCCTCAATGAAAAGACTCGAGACTTCTTCTACCAAGCAGTGAATCCCAGGAAACTGTTGCGGAAACAAACATATACGAATTCAGGACAAATTATTGATCGGAAAAGGAAAAAAAGAAGATTCAGGACAAATTTAATCAGAAGTTGATTCTTTTACCTAGTTTCTTTCTTTATATCATTGCAATTCATTTCTTAACGGTTTTGCAAATATCAAAATTAATGTGAATAATAATGGGGTTTCCTATAAAATAAGGATGTGGAGCAATTCGGTCCAACCACCAGATAACAAAAATCATTGATCATTAAGGAAGTAGAATTCAGGCAGAAAAACCCGTGAAACAGCAACTCCATAATCATCAACACTGAAACGCTAAACATATTCTTCCCCTTTCAACCCACTGAAATCGCTTAACACGGAATCATCAACACTCGAAGAGTTTTCAAGGCCTCAATTTCTTCAAAGGAAAAGCAATGAATTTCAACTAGAATTCTTCCGACTTTTTCATCTACTTTTCTTTCTTTCTTTGTATTTTCTAAAATTCCAATTACTAATACACGAAACAAACATGAAAACTTGCACCAATGCACATTTTTCAGGAATTAAAGAGAAAAATATATATTATACTGCAATAGAAAAACATGGGAAGAGAGAGTTAGGGATTGAACCTGATATGGCGGATGGCCAGTTGAGAAGACAGGGCATGGAAGAAGAAATTGGCTCCGTGAAGGAACACCACAACTCCGGTGCACCCCAGCAGGAAAAACTCCAGCATCTTCCTGACGAAATCCTTACTACTAGCTTTTCCGATGAGTAGTGGAGAAATAATAATATCTTCCGACTCTGAATAGACGGAACGACAAACACCGTTCTCGTTTGGTTATATACATATATATATATATATATAGAGAGAGAGAGAGAGAGAGAGAGAGGAGTGAGTGATGAAAGGAATAGAGAGAGAAACATAAAAGAAAGTAACAACATAATTGGTGGGATGACGTGGACCTCATATCCGATGAGCTTTCATTACCCCCTTCAACCTTATTTTTATTGGTCAATAATTGATACAAACTCTTTTTTTTTTTAATCTACAGTCTCCTACTTCAACTTTTTATATTTGCAAATTAAGTAGAAAGAAACGTAAGTATAATATATTTATTATATAATTAAATTTTTTTAAAAAACAATATAGTATGTTGATTACATAAAAAATTAAACTTGATTTAGATTAAAATTTCTTCTCAAGCAAACAGAGTTTGCGATCCTATGCTATAACTGATAAAATATATTAAGTTTAAATGTGTATAAATAGAAAATATTGATAAAAGAGATCATTGTTCTATTAAAAAATATATATATTAAGCAATAATTTAATCCATCAATATCACGAAAATCAAAATTAGATCCTCTAACAAGTTAAATTTTAATAAATTATATAAAATAAAAATTTTATCAGTTTTGTATGTTTGCTAAGATAATATTGGAATAGATTTAGAGTCATACAACCAAGATTTATTTTAATAAGAAAATAATATCTGAATAGATAATATTAAAGTTATTGTGGCCCCCACACGAAATCAAAGTCATACGCAACCAACAATTCTGTGGAGCACTGCAGTAAATAATAATCTTTAATATCTGAACTGGAACAGAGTGATTGATTGTACGTTAAGATTAAGTGGGGTGAGTGATAGATGAGTGAGAAGGCTTAGGCTTAGCTGATATGACTGCCCAACTACTTGAGGGTGAAGGTCCCACCCAAGTGGGCTCTGCCGGTGACCGCTCTATTTATTTTCGTTGGTGCCAACTCCAAGTTGATGGAGTGGCGGTGGAAGGTGAACCGACCACCTTTCTAACTCCCCGGGCTTGTCGGCAGCGTGTAGCCGCCTCCACCACCGCCCTGTGGAGTTTATTCGGTGGTGGGTTCCATATGTATTCAGTTCATTATAATCTTGGCGTCTTGCCATCCTTTTTTCTTATTGTTTTTAAAGGTAAATTGTTAAATAGGTGGACTAGTTCTTACAACAATACTCCATGAAAACCCACAAGTTGTTTCAGCAAAGGGAAATTAGTGATTGGAGAAAAACACATCAAAGGAACTTGATGATGCACGTTTAAACTGTTACAAGGAAACAATTTTACTGCTCCTGCCCAAATCGTTACACATTGTATCGTATTGTATTGCTATGCTTCCAAATTAATTGCATTACTTTCAGCTGCAGCAAAGAAACCTCCATTACCTCCTCTGTGTTCATTACCTTTCAGAATGTAAAAGCAACGTAACAGTAACAGTCGCGTCTTGAGAGCAATGAGAAGTTGTCGAAGCTTGAGCGTGTTTATTGGTCAAAGGATCTGGCAAGACGAGTATTATGGGTATAAGCATTCCGGTTTACATAATTAAGCAAGTTAATGAGGCCAAGGGCGGCCTGTGTTCGACAAGTCTAGACAATTAGAACCCTGTGCCAAATGCATGCATAAGCCCATTTTCAACAATGCAAATCTATCACATATTTGTTAAGTAGAAAGCTTACTACTTCGACTACTCGGCCAAAAGAGTTGAAATGAGCAGATCTTGGACAAAAACAGATCTTCCAGCTGCTTGTCTCATTCTTTTTTCCCGCTCCTCACAACTCAAGGCAGAGTGAAAACTGCAAGTAGAAGGGCGAAACAATCAGGAGGGGAAACAAGCATCCTTAACAAAAGAAAAGATTATGGAAGTGAATGATCAAAACAAGAGTAGTGCTTCACCAGCTTCTATAGAACATTGGACACAGAAAAATGGTTCAAGAAAAATTTGTTTGATAGGATATCTCAAGTAGCAGAACCAGGAAAGTTCAGTTGGATTTTCGCAGAAACGCAAGAAGAAAATGACAGTTAAATGATTTTCACAAAGCAAAATTTGATGACTACCTTAATTTCCACATATGTTCTGATGCCACACTCCTTGAGGAACTTTCCTCTAAACTTGACATTACAGATTTTGAAATTTCATCAGCTTCAGATGAGAAGTTCAAAACAAGAGACGAGAGAAAATTATCAGTCGCAGCAGCAGATGATGTTGCACTATTTGACCGATATCCACTGCCTCCTAGAAGCACCTGTAAATGGGCTTCTCTCAGATCCCTTCCAAGCAGAGATAATGCTTGACTGTTGGGAATGGGAATTCTACGCAATCGGCGACGGCGTTGCAAGTAATTATAAGTTAAAGATACTTTTGATAGGATTCTGGTGTGATTATATCAAATGCAAATTTGCAGTTTTCTATTTGGAGCTGAAACGGAACTATAACCAATGACAATTTCACAGAAAGGATATCTTGAAGAGGTGTCCATGTTGCAGCGTGATATGACTTAGCATGTCCCCCGCAACTTTAACTGAACAAATAGGACAAACCTGCAAGGATTAATGTATTATGATAACTCACTTGAACCTTTTATAGCAAGAATAATTAGGGTACAGGTAGCTTAAACTTTTGTTAAGGTGAAGCAGAATCAAGTAGAATGATGAAATATGAGATACATAAAATGCATGCTTAGCCCACACAACGTGATGGTTGGCATTTTCTATTGTGGACCACAGGGTTACCCGGAAAGACAAAGGGAAATCTATTCATTTATTTACTTTTTATTTCTTTTTTTATTCATTATATTGTACAGAACAACCATGTCCACTACACTTCGATCATCTGCTTTCTTATACCCATTTCACATTTCCATGACCGCTTAAACAGTTCACACCCCTATCGTTTCCAAGCATGTGACATTTAATCTCTCTGCATTTGCTATTGCACTGCAGATTACCTTTTCCAGCCACCACTGTCGCTGTAACTCATTTTTCTTGACTACAAAGGAATGACCAACAAAACATTTTTAGCTTCTTGATTTTGTCTTAGATATGACAGATGAGGAAATTCTGGTTTCAATATGACTCGGGGTGCAAGTTTGTAGTGTTTCCTTGTCAGGAATACGGTGACAGCGGTCTGGTGGTGCATTGGTTGGCAGCAAGCAGTAGAGTGAGCCTTGGGAAAGCAGGGGTGGGAAGGAGATGTCTGTACATAGGGATATCTTCTTTCCATTATCACTCCAAGAAAACCTATGCACCAATCGGACCTAGTGCCAAATAACAGATAACATATGCGGAAATGTGAAAATTTTATCTTGCTTTGCATTGCTCGAAATTCAGTTCTCCTATAGTCCAATTCAACACAAGTTCACAAGTTCTCATCCTATAACTTATATGACGCCAGCTATGTGGCTCAACCAGTTACAATATCGACCTTCAAACCACATTCAGGCAGTCTGATAGTTAATTAATTCTATATCCGCAATTTCCAAATATATAGAACCAAATATGGTACTTTTGTATCTAATACCAATTCTCCATCACTAATAAAATTCATCATTCAAGTAAAATCATTATATGATATCTGGACAGGATACCATGACATTCTTCCTGTTGGAAACTAGAAGTATATTAGGCAGCTCGCGATCCCCCTACTGTTAAAGGTAGCAATTTCAATTTAAGTCCAATGTCACCAAACCTCCGGGAAAAGTTAGATCAAACAGATGCGAGAAAAACATGAAAATCAGAACAAAAATTAATAGTAAAGATGGGTGACAAAACAGCCAGAAACATTGCCAAAAATAAGGCAAAGACTCTGCTCCTTCAACATGCCTCACAAAGTAATTGAACCTAACTTCCTCCACTCAATGACCAAATGCTTCTCTTGCAAATATGGAAAATGAAAACAAAAAGATGAATAAGCAAAAATTCATAAAAGTATGAGAAGAATCATTTTGAGCAAACATAGAACAAAGACCACAACTTTCCACAAGAAGAAGCAAATCTACCAAGAAAAGGAAAACATAAGAAAGCAGCACCAGTATCAAACAAAATTCTCTTCATTTGCAAGACATAAATGCAGAAAGAAAGAAGAAGAAAGACATACATACACAAAAGATACAGATGGATCTAAAGAGAAACTCACGATGGCTTTTGATTCGCACGAATGCTCATCCTCTAGATGTGAGCAAAGGGATGCTACATCAAACTCCTCGTAACAATACGGGCAAGGATAATCGGGTCGGACCTCCTCTTCAATCTCAAAGTCGTCCAAATTAATCCGATCTTTTAAAACCCAAGACAAGAGTAACGCCGAACAACAAAAGTAAATATAATGTTCTGAAACACTGAGATCAATCAAAAAGAAAGATGAACAGAGGAAAACAAACCCAATTGAGAATTAGAGAAATGATGGTGGTTCTGCATATTGAATTGCCTCTTGGCGGCGGCGAGGCGCGTCCTCCAGAAATCAGAGTCCATGACTTGTGTATAAAAACAATGGATGAAAGGGGAAAAAGCCCAGAACAAAAGCTGAGCTGATATCGGACAAGAGGAGAAGAAAAGGAAAGGATGGCCGATTTTCTTCCAATTTTCAAATAATTCGTTTCTAGATGTTGTCTGTTCCTTGAGCGTTGATACGAAGAAATGAGAGTGGTTTAGCCTTTACGGTTGAGCTATGGGGAATGGATTTGCTTTGACCTTTTCTTCTTCACGCTCATGTCTGACTACCTTTTTTTCAACTCAAAAACCAAAAAGAAAAAGGTAAAAATCTGACAAACTCAGAGAGTTTTACAATATCACAGAGTTGCTATCTTTATAGAGGGAAGAGATGAACACTGAACAGGGAGGAAGGAAAGGTGACGTTGGGAGAAAATGTCGGATTATTTTTATATAATAATAATAATTATAATTGATGGTCTGAGGTTTTAAGATGATGACGCCATTTTCCATTCCCTTGTTACTTTGCCAAATTTTTTCAACTGCTCTACTTTTGTTTTCTTGGCCGAATTATAAATTTTTGTCAATATTGATCTTCATAAAATTTAAATAGTTAGAGTTATTCTTTTTAAATAATAATTACATAATTATACGAATTTATATAAATTGAACAACATACTTCAATTAATATAATTTAAAATAATTATGATATACGAATGCAACGACGAATTCATGGACTTAAATTTGTTTATGGATCCTCAAATTTAATTATTAGACTAAGATATTATTAATTTAGTATAATTATATTATCTTAATTATATGATTAATTTTGATTTGACTGAATTTTGTTCAAATATATGTTTTTTTTCTGGACATGAAAATAATCTTGTAATTTTAGAAAATTAAATAAATAGTAGAGCGCCTTTCAAAAAAAAAAAAAAAAATTAGAGCGGAGGTGTTAAAGTGAATATTTTAGAGAGTAGAATGGGCCCAGCGTGTGATGGTGTGGGTTATTGAGGCCGTGCGGGCCCAAGTAATAGACAGCCCATCAAGAAAGTAAACAGCGGGACCAGAAAATGATAGCAACGGCGTCGTTCGATCAGTTGATACATTATCTCACTCCACCAAACTTTCCGCATCCATCAAACAGCGTATTTTACAGTCTCGAAATCTGGGTTAGGGTTTCTCATTTTACTCCCGCCCCCAAATCGAATCCTGTAACCTAAAACTATTCTTTCTCCTTTTTTCTCTGCCTTTGACTTTCTCTCTATCACTGCCGATGGCAACCAAAACCCCGACGACAACAACGCAGCAGCAAGGCGCCGCCGCAGGAAACAAGCCGGGGCTGCGCAAGCCTGTCTTCGTCAAAGTTGACGCTTTGAAGCCCGGTACAAATGGCCACACCCTCGTAGTAAAAGTAGTGAATTCTAACACCGTTCTCAACAAGAAGCCTCGTAACCCGACTTTTCGTGGGCCTCAAAACCAGAATACGAGAATCGCTGAATGCCTCGTCGGCGATGAAACCGGAACTATCCTCTTCACTGCTCGCAACGAGCAAGGTCTAAACATCTCTTGGCTCTCTACTTTGTGTCTCTCTTTCACAGACAAATGCACAAACGCACATGAGTTAACAGGCATGCTCAACGAATCTGTTTTTCTTTATGATATATTTGTTTAATGTTTAATGTTTGGAATTCTGGTATATGAAGAATTAAACCGTGCTGGTTTCGTCTTAGAATTTTGAAGTTATAGAGGTTTTTGATTGATCAATGACTATTGGAGAATAGACAGTACATTCCCTATTTTGAACCTCTATGAAGTAAGAAACCAAATAGTTCCCCTGAGGCTTGTTTGCTACTGGACTTGAGGTTTTTGTGGATTAGTTATGGAGAAAACCTAGGAATATGAAGATACTGCTATTTGGATTTTTTTTGGGTATATAGAGGCCTATATAGATGGCTTCCTAATATAATTAACTTATCTATTTTGTCTGTCATGATTGTTTTTAATTACAGCATTTTGGCATTCCCTGTTGTGTTCTTGAAAATTTCTTTTACCCTTATGTTGCACCATTAGTATAAATCAGTTAGAATGTATCAGACAATATTTGTTAATGCTATTTCAGAGTTCATTCATGTGATTCAGTTTGTGGATTCGGGCTATCTCATGGAACCTTAATATGGTTTTTTATGGTTAAAACATATTTGATCACTTCAGCAATGTTGATTGCTTGGTCTTTGATGCCATACAATTGTGGAAGTGACATAATTGCGATTGAGAAGCTTACTCATCCACCTCATATTGGGCTGGCTTGGGCCACGGTTTGCGGTTAATTTGTTGGGGCAGATGGTGGATGTTGGATATGGTGCTGTCTCAGCTATTTCTAGCTTGGATCTAGCCATTGGGCTCCTGATCGTTACAACAATTTCAGGCCTGTCAATGTGTGTGGTTTTGCCCGCAATTTATCTTTACCTGGCATCCATCTCTGTCATGGTTCTGAGTGTTTGGTATTCATCTCCCCTGTGGTATCCTTTGGTCAAAGATTTCAACTAAATGTGGTTAAAGACTAAACCACCCTTATCACTATAATTAGCTTGTTTTTGAAAATTTTTCTAAAATAGTAATACAAGTTAATTTTCAAATAAAAGAATTTAATGAAGAAAGAAATGCAAAATTTAATCTATCAAATTAAAGTCATAAAATAATGCATGAAAAATAAAATAATCACGATTTGTTTTTAAACAATATCTAAGTTGTTTTGATAATTTTTAAAATCATGATAGTTATTTTCAAATGCATTATCTTTACATGTATATATGATTATATATTTATATTACTCTATCTTCTACATTTATTAATCATGACCTCAAAATTTAATGTCATCTTATTTTCGAATTATGCATTTTAACATTGACTTGTTTAATATTTTTGAAAGTTTACATTTCTGTAGGATATCTAAACGTCATATCTTAAACATACTATTGATTTTGATGAATGTGGCTTTCATTCAATTTTTATCTTTTACTTATTTTTAAGAATTATTATTTTTCAAATTAAGTTTTCTTATTAATTGTTTTGAAATTTTTGTTTATCATATGCACTTTATTTCATGAAAGAGCTTATTAATTTTGTCTTGTTTCGGAAATTAACATTGATATTTTGAAGTAGTTTCAAAGCAAAAGCTGTTATATTTTTTCTCTTTAGAAGATGGTTGGCATAAGAATTTAAGTAATCAAAGAGGCAAGTGTGGCATTGTCCTTTAGAATGATTTTATTGGAATCTTTGTCTGAAAAATACCTAAAGGGAAGTCTTTACAAGGAAGGCGTTTGCCAAAAAGTAAAAACTAAACCTTGGGGAAGGTGGATGCTAATAACCTGGTTTTGCCCTATCGGGGCTTTAAAACCTCTTACCCAGGCTGAGAAGCTTGTAATCCATTAATTATTCAACAATTTTTATTACTGTGTACTCTTAACACCTTTTTGGTAATTTAGGGTGAAGTCTTAATTTTCTGAAACTTTGGAAAGGGTTTAAGATTAAGGAATATGTAAATTTTGTTTAAATTTTTTTACTTGTGGACTGTATTATTTTTCCAAAACCTCCCAAATTTGATTTTTCTATAAATTTGAAATTTGAGGTAGTTTTAAATTTTCTGGATCAAACTGAAAAAGGTGTGCATCTGGACCTGACCTGACAGATTGTGCTTCAGTGTGCAACATTTGCATACCCCTTAAGAAGTTATTAATCAGGTGTGGTGGGTTAAAAATAATTCATTATCACCTGGGTATGGGCTTTACCCCACAGGTTAGCAGGCAAGTAATGGTCAGAATTAACCCAATCAGTGAGTCTGGAATTTTATCAGTTTCTTGTATAGGAATTTGGATTGGGTCCAAGCAGTGTCTTTGTTTGTCTACTATACCTGTTTCCAGATATCAGCAGTGGTCCTTTCTGCTGATTGCATAGGCATATTCGTTGATGAAAAGCTTAACTTTTGATGCAGTTGAGTTAATGAAGCCAGGTAACACTGTGATACTTCGAAATGCGAAAATTGACATGTTCAAGGGGTCTATGAGGCTAGCTGTGGATAAGTGGGGCCGCATTGAGGTTGCTGAACCTGCAAAATTTGTGGTCAAAGAGGATAACAATTTGTCGCTAGTAGAATACGAGCTGGTTAATGTTGTTGAGGAATCTTGAATCTGCATGAATTTGTCAATGTCATTGGAGTTCGATTTTTCTTTGGCTATTGGGTTCTGCTATACTGATTTCTCTGATTAGTTTGTTTTTTCTTTTTAATTTAAGTAATTAACATGTGATAGGACTGATCTAATTTTGGCCTTAATGGTTCGTGTGTAAAACAGATTGCTTCTTGAATGTGAAAAAGTAAAATTTTTGAGGTATATCAGTAGACTAAAGTTCAGCACATCTAATCTGCATCTTATTGTTGTCTTCTCCATTGAGAATCCGACCTGTTTTGCATATATTTTATTGACGTAGACCAGAATGCGCAACTCCATGTTCACATCGTTTGAGCACGACAGTCTACCACACCTGGATTGAATATTGTTAATGTTTCCTCGATTTCAGTAAATCCTTGTTTGGGATTCAGTTTCTCTTACTGGGTATGGCGACTGATTTTTTGGATTGAAATTTTCATTTTTGCAAAGATATCAGTTCTTTTGTGTCGTGGAGGAACAGCGGACAGCTTGCTGATAAAGCTCCTCTTCAACTTTGATGTGGTTTTGTTGAGGAGTTTACTCATCGATATCAAATTTTACTCATGGCAGGGGGCGCAGTCTGTCATGAACAACTTAAATTTGTTATTGTAAGGTAAGTGTAGATTGAGTTTCTGATTTGGAACCAAATAGCTTCGTTGTATTGAAGACTGAGTGAGCTGCCGTGCAAATGGCTATCATTAATCCCCGGATACGAGGCTTGCGGATGCCATTACATCAGTAAAATTTTATAAGAACAACTAGAGAGCAAGGGATGTACCTCATCAGTTTCAGAAGAAAATTTCAAATAAACTCAATAAATGCGGGCTGTCACAAAGCTTAACAGAGGCTACTTATCTAACTGTGCAATTTGAATTGCTCGACTTTGACTTACTTAGCGGTCATGATGGTTCTTTAGAAAAACTTGGAATGCATATTTCTGTATTCTCAAAATACTTATAATTCTTATTCAAATATAATATAAAATAAAAGACAAAATATATTATAATTAGTTGAAAATTAAATGAAAACTAACAAAGATCAAAATTCTATGAAATTGAGTATTATGAAAAGACTAAATTTTTATTATGAGAAAAATTGTGAGAGCTAAAAGATATTTTAATTTTCAAAAGTACGTAAAAGAATAAATAAAAGATAATGTAAAAAATATATATATATCTGTGTGTGTGTATGTATATAGATAACTAAAATAAATATCACGGTCAGATTACCGTGAAGACGAATTATATTATTAAAATTGTCACTTGATCCAAAAATAGCAATTTTTTTTTTTCAAAACTGTTATTAGTTATGGCAAAATTAAAACTGCGAGTGCCTGAATGTGGTTTGATGGGTGGGTCAAGTAGAACGAGTTCATGTACGGCGTTAGAAGAACACATGTTCAGATTGCAGAACTTCCAAGGCAGCACGAAGGTTTTTGGGTTCACCCCTAGGACAGCCCAGGGATTCCGGCTTCAAATTTCTTTTGATAGATTTCTGGGTTCACCTATAGATGCGTGAGTGAATAAGGGGGTGTGCACGCGGGAAAACAAAAGTAGAGGTGGTCTGATCTAGAAACATATCCAGGCTGCTACTTTTTCTAGACAGATGCTACAGGAATTCGCCACATTACAACACCGCAGAGGTGGTGTTCTACTTCTAAGATGACTACCATTTTTTGCTATCCGTTTTTCTCTTTTCAATCTGAAAGACAGTAACCAAAATTTTAAAAATATTTGCCCATTTCCAACACCCATGATATTTAAAAAGAAAAAGGGAAAAATACCATGAATTCCAAATAAAACGGCAAGTATGTGTCTCATGCATTAACCCCCCATCACACATTTAAAATCATCTTTTCCAAACAACACTTCAGATGTAGTGGCTGCTTAAAATAGGTACTAGAAGAAACGAACTGCAACAAGTTCCAGCACCATAATGTGCTGTATATTCCTGAATCCTGCTAGCAAATTTCAAAGGAGATATTTTAGTCATTGGGTGACTAAGCCTACTTTAAGTGTTAACAAACAACATTTCGACATTTGAACTCCAATATCCATAAAACAGAGAACTGTCTCCGGCAGAGTATTATATGCGCACTGGCATCCATGGAACAATCACGAAATGCACCGCATCTCAACACATTCTAACAATCATCCATCTACAATACAGGGAAAAAAGAAAATTTCTTATGGGAGGTCGTAGAGGCGAATAACCCATTTTTGGTACATGCAAGCAGTATTCAAGCAAAAAGCGGAGCAATATTTTATGATTCCGAAGTTCCCAGTTCATATCTAAGTCTTAGAGACAATACAACTTCAGCATAAAAAGTAAGAGACAGTTTGGAATATCTTCAATCCAAAAGTGAGCCAATGAGCAGTTATCACAACCCTAGACAGAAAAAAGTCCAAGTCAAAAGGTCATGAAGAAAAAGCCGGTTATAAATGCAAATTCATTGTAATCTCTATGCTGTTTGGCCACCATATACCAAAAAGTCTCAACAGGAAACACAAACAAATTGCATGTTTACACACATTATAAGAAAGGATTCACTAATTATTGCGAAATTAATTGTGCAGTTTCATTAACCTGGTGTAACATTTGCCATAGCTTTGCAAGGAGTTCAAACATGCCACAGCTGTGAACGTTTTACAAATATGAACAAATTCTTCTCTGCTACAGATCAACTAGCCTTGCTCATCTTAGCATTGATAGTCTAATTGAAAGCAAAAGAAAATCAAAAGAAATTGGAACTTTCTCGTGTCGAGCTCATTCATGACTCTATTTTATCAGGCATTCTCCTAAGCACATGTAAGTAAAACTTCGCTGGAACCATCCAACAGTCTCATACATCATCGTTGCAATCTGATGAATACCACGTATTAGTATGATCTATATAGGAATGACTATAGTTAAAACAAACAGGAAATTATTTTTCTATGATAGATTGAATTTCTCAGTTATGAGGCAGTCATCTTATGACTTAGTCAATAATTCCACAAGATATGTCTGATCATCTTACTTTTATTAAAGCTATAGATAAAGCCTATTGGAAGAAACCACCATTAAGCACTACCCAAAACGACTTATTACCAGCTACTTTCAACATTTTCTGGGATATCCCATAAATTTAAACCTAAGTATCTTCTTTTGATTCAATCATGAAAATGGCTTCGAAATAATTGCTCAACTTGATACACAATTTCAGAACTCAAAGCAGCAATGAAATTTGTCACTCATTTCAACAAGGTATTATCAGGTGATTCAGGGAAAAAGAGAAAAAAATCACTCATTTGCTACATCGAGGTCACAGTTCTAGTTCATGTATACAGGAGCCCTGCTTGTAAAGTTAAGATTTTTTATACGTTTGTGACTGGAAACCCTATTGTGTATGGAGCCTTGTGCACTCAATAGGGGCTTCTAATTCGACAAACCTTAAGAACTAACATGCTCTGTTATCTTAATTAGATAAAGATATAAAACCACTTCACCTCTTCTCACGACCTTCATCTAGTCCTTTCTTGCCCTACAAGATGAAAAAGAATACACCTCTTTTATTTTGTGGTGCTGTACCTCAAAGGAAAAGAAATGCACATATAGCAAAATAAGAGTTTCTGTGCGGAGAATAAATGTCAAAGATTTTTACACATGTTTAATATCTTAAAAAGACCTATTAGCAGGACACTGTTAATAGTTACTTACGAATCTTATTCCAAATCCTTATTCCTATTTAGCAACTAAACCTATCTTCTGCATGCAAAGTAAGAGCAAAAATTTAAGCAGAGTAATCGCTTGAAAGAAAATATATGCAAAAAGCTAACAATTTAAAGTGGTTATTTTATAAAACATCCACAAATCAAACCAATCTTACAATTCCTAATTGGCAAACTAGGCTTCCTGAATAAAATGTAACAAATTACACAATTATCCATGCCGAATACGCGGACACAGAGAGGAGAAGAATAGATAGGCGTGCATATAAACAATGCGATAGACATCGTAACTTGAGGTATACAGTAGCATATTACTAAAAGTCTATTCAAATTCAAACAGGAACCACTTGCCAACTGTGTCTGTTGAAGAAAACGTAAATTACCTTCAAGAGTCCAAGCGTGGCTGCGAGGAGCAACAGAGAGCATGGAAGTGAGCACCGCCGAGGCAGTTGCAGTGTGGTACGGCAACATCGAGACCACACTAACACTGCTCATCTCCACAGGTGACCTGGTGCAAGCGCATCAAGCATCCAATTATCGTACTAGAACTCCACAGGCATCAATTAAACGGAGACTTAATTTGAATCGAAAAGATTACCTGAAAATGCGAGCGGAGAGCGGCTTTTGCGATGAGATGCGAAATGGAGAAGGAGAAGCCCTAGGCTTGAGAACGGCGGAGAGTCTGGGGGTGGCGCCTCGGCTGGCTGAGCGGAGGACTGACCTGGCGGCGAAGGAGGCCATGGCGGATGCAGAGATGTGTAGCGTAATACAGTTGTTCGATTGACTGAGGTAGGGCTTTATTGGGGTTTTAGCTGTAGCCCGAATTACTGCGTCCTTTTTCAGAAAAATTCTTTGTTAATAATACTTTCAATAAACTAATAATTAGTAAAATTAAACTTTCTAATTTTTCCCAAAGATTATTTTCCTTGTTGTGTAAGAAAAGCAACAAAATCCTTTTGAAATTAAATAAAAAACAAGCAAATTCAAGAAACCCCAAAAGTGCTGTTAATTTTGGAGGGTGTTAGCTATGCTTTTTAAACGATAGGTTCAATTAAATTAAGAGATAATTACATTTAAAAGTTACAATTTTATATAGAAATTTAATAAAATAATTTTACTATTAGATTGGTCATGCATTAATTTTTTACGGAACACTTCTATATCTTGACTTTTTTCTTTTATATACTTATGATTATTACATGTCGACGTTTCAAACTTTTATATTCTAATTACTTATTTGATTTTTCTAAAATTAAGTATTTAAGCACTTTTTAGAAAAATATATAAGTTTCTATAGACGCCTTCTTAGTGTCAAGTAAAATTTTCTAGATAAATATAAAATGTTAATTATGTATTTGAAATCTAAATCTTAGGACTCATAAGCACATACTCCACGTGTAATTGTTTAGTATATTTATATTATTTTTTAAAGTCTTCTAAATGGTATGCTTGATATGCAATAGATCGAATAATTAGATAATTGTTGATATATTATGTAGAAAATAAGATGTGTGTAATAATAATCTATATAGTTAATGCACAATCAAAATGAAGAATACGAACAATTATTCATAGATTCAATATATACAACACCGTGAGTGTAGTATGAATTTAATTTATAACAATTTTATGTATGGCTGAATTTACCACATCGATACATATCTAACATTAAGGAGAACAAAAGGATAATGCAATAAAATATTTAAATGTCAGGTTGGATTAAAGCCATGTTCCATACATCATTGTAATATTAGTAAAGTAGATTTTAGTAATATTTATTACTCTTACCAGAACTGGAGGAAAAAAATAACGTCTACATTATGTCTTATTGCACAAAATTACAAAGTCTAAAGACAATGAAATGGGGAAAAAAGATATATAGTATTAATGTGTTGAGGTGGGTCGGGTTCGTGCCATCCTCGCAATCACATGGTGCAACAGGGGAACACACAGTCCCTGAGAATTATGCGTGTAGGAATTGGGATTGGGGACCGTGGAATGATGAGACCTTCCATTACGTACATTCTGGTCCTGTTCACAGTACAACCTTCCTTTATTGCTCGTTCTTAGTCCAATTAGGCGTCCTAGCGATACACTTTGGTCCGGGAAAAAAGATGCTGTGGACTGCAACACCACATATATATCACCAGAAGCAATGAATTCAAAACAACGTTGTTTGTCAGAAATCACTAACTGGACATGTCACCTAATTAATTTCATCTTCATTCGCCTTCAAAAATTGGTTAGGCCTTTTAAGTTTTTACAGTAAAGAAAAGATTTTACTAGGAAACTCAACACAGAGTGTGGAATTTAGTGGTACCTCAGTGTCAAGATTGGAGGAGGAGAATGATGAGAAACTTGAGCAACGGTGGAGCTGAGAGGTGTGGTTACGTGGTCGTGGTTGTGGTGGTGCAGCCTGGTGGGAGGTGTCTATCACCACTCTGATTCCGGAGTCGCTGTTTCCAATTAAACCAAGCGGCCATCCATGCGCTATCTCATTGCCAAGGCGTTCCATATTACTACTTAACTACTCAAGCAACAAGAGCAAACAGTTCAGCATTCGGCATCAGAATCTATCAACCTGATTGGAAATAAAGATACAAGCATCCAGAATTGGGAATGAAATTCAAGATAGTGTATACAGTAATAATAAGCAACATTAGGATAACCGATGAAGGAAGAGATAAGTACCTCCATGACCATGGCATTGCAGAAGGGCCTAGCTCTAAGGAGAGGGCATCAACCCGGGTGGATGATGATGATCATAGAAAATGAGTAGTAAAGAAAGACTTGGGTAGGTCTAGATTCGTCGTTCTTGTAGGCCCCACGGAGGAGGCGAGGCCTTGTCGGCACCTTGAGTTTTCTTAAGTTAAATGCTGATCAACATCCAAGTGAAATTGAAGGAGGAGTTGAAGATGTTGGTGAAATACTAGTTTCCAGGTGTGATTGCCTTCTTTACAAGGTATAGCAGTCGGCTGAGGGGTCTGCTCACTAACTATTCTTGCAACTACATAACATGACTGGAAATGGTCCCTTTGAAAGATCCGTTCAACACCCGCTTATAATTGATTGGTGATTAATGTCATGTTAAATGAAGCATATTGTTGGTTCGTTATTAGCAGGGATGAATTTCAGTTATGTGGGTTTTAAAAAGAGAGCAACCAGTTTCTCTCATCAGTAGGGAGTGAGCTGAAAGGTGATAGGCCGGTGACGGGTGATCTATTGGGTCTGGCAGTTTAGTCAAATTTCAACTGCAAAAATTCATTCATACTCAACTCATTTAAGTTCGTTGGTTAGTTCGTTGTACTGCCTTGTCTAAATATTCTTGAATTCTTCTATCCACTCTATCATTATTCCCGCCTCATTGTGCTGCCGAAATAAAAAAATAAAATAATCCAGCATGTTATGGGAATATATTTAATTAATTTAGATGCCATGTATATATATTTTTAACTCTTTCTTTATGACATTCTCAATTTTGACATTTCTTCGGTCACAATTTTTGGGCTCTATATGTATATGCTTATAAGCCCATTTTATTGGAGTCCAAAGTCTAAACAGTAAACGGACCCACTAAGTCATTGGCCAGTGCTCACGGCCCGCGTACCATACTAACCCTAATTCCTTGGTCGAAGCGTTTATCGTCGTCACTTGTAGAACACACCCCATTCCTTGTATAGAAAGATTTCCTCTTCCATTTTTTTTTTTAAAATAAGAGAAATCAAGTTTATGTTCTTCCGACAATGTAAAGATATTCCAACAAAAAGAGAGTCTGTCATCAGCTTTGCATTTTTTAAGGCTGTACATTTGAAAGCTAGTGTTTGTGTAGATACTTGGCAGAGGATAGAAGGGTAAATTAACAGCCGAGTCAGGCATGAAATCTACTGAGCAAAAATGATTATGCAAGGTGGGGGCAAATCAACAAGGAGATGGCAATTGGCAGGTATGATTAGTAAGTGCACCGTCAACTTCACCCCACCTGCCCTTGCACGCTTTCACCATTTTACCCCCAACATCATAAGTGACTTAAATTCTCTGTGTTTCCCATTTTAGCCTTGCGATCTTGTGCATCCTTGTACTACAGTACCCTTGAAGTTTAAATTTGAGCAAAATCTAAAGGTAAAGAAAAAAGATTGGTCTTCCCCGCCATCTGCGGAAGAACCCGACCCGCAACCGCATCTTTACTTAATGTTTCTTACTTTTTTAAGGTCACCAGAAACAAAAAAATAAAAAATAAAGTTGTAAGTTTTGGCATTTGGGACATGTTCGGATTTGTATCATTAAATTGGGTCACAAGTGCCCACTCCACTGCTGCCGTGCTAGAACTAGATTGAAAGTGACAAGTATTTACTACACTCTCCTCACTTGCTTAACTAATTAATTTCTATGTCAAAATAGTTTATCTACTTCTCTCCATTTTTCAAGAACATCATAAATACTACTCATGATTTTAAAATCTATGACATCAAGATTTTAGTATATAATAATTAAATATTTCAAATTTGTACGGTAACTAAGGTCATTGAAATGCGCATAGAGGATTAATAACTACTCAACTTTTGCAACAAAAGAGAAAAGGTAAAAATCCCTTGGCCCGTGATTAATGCAATACTCAATTAAATTAACAACCAAATCATTACACTTTTCTGGCGGGTCAGTAAGCTTTAGAAAAGTAGTGCTTGGGATCATAATTAACAACACTTGTCCACATAATTATATATATATATAAGCATACACAAGTGCCTATACTTGTATAAAATGTGAATTGAATTGTTGGAATAATACATCATGATAATATCATATGTAATTTAATAATTGATAATTACAGACGACATGACCTAATATAATGGAATTTCTCAACATAGTGCTTGTAACTACACCCATTGATTAATTAATTAATATACAATTTATTCAACATTATAATTCATGATGACACATGGAGAGTACAAAATCAAGAAGCCCATATTTGATATTCTAGTCATGGAAGCCACATGAAGAAACCCAAAAAAAACGAAAAACAGTGCATAAATAAATCTGTAATTTCGTTTTGGTACTAAATAGCCATAATTTAGAGAAGCATGAAAAGTGAAAAGCATCGACGGAGACTCTGACTAGATTAATTAGCTCATCATCCATCTCACTCAAGCTCAAGGCATAGTGTAGTTTTCTTCATCTTGGAACTCTTCTTGGTTCTGATATCCTCCTCCAATGGAGTTTTCACTGCTCAACTCGTAGCCATTGTTTTCACTGTTTCCATAGTAATTCCTGTTGTTGTACGCATTTCTTGCTCCAACCCCTCTCAGGCTCTCATACGGGTGGTTTCTGCTGTATCTCCCAGTGTTAATATCATAATAGTACTTCCCATTTCCCACTGATCTAGTATCGCTCATTCCCTGCGGCTCGAAGCCGTTGTCGGAGTTTCTTTCACGCCTGTTCAAGGTGGCGTCGCCCCTGTACCTGGTGTCGCTCAGCCCTTGGGGTTGGGCCTGGCTATTGAAGCTGCTTCCGCCGTTGTAGTAGTAGTAATTGTTGTTGTCTCTGTTGTTTGTGGTGGCGGCGTAGCTTCTGTGCTCTGTTTCCTCTTCTTCTTGCTGGCTGTTGTAATAGTTCTGTCGGGCATTGTGATAGTTCACGTTGTCGCTGTTAGGATTTGTGGTGTAAGTTTTTTCTTGCGCAAATGTGTTGCTGTCGCTTACTTCTTCTGGCTCAGTGACATATGCCACAGTGTTGTAGTTCTTGGGCAGGTATTTGTGGACTGGTTGTTTGGTTTCAGTGTCGTATAGTGAGGTGCTGGCTGGTTCGCCGGTGGTGGTGGATGGAGGGAGTAGGCCGGTGTCGTGGCCGTAAAGGCCGTAACTATTTCCATTGTCGGGGAGGAAGTTGGGTTGTTCTTGTTGATTATTTGGAGCTTCTTTAACATCGTTTGGGACAGCATTTTTGTTGCCAGTACTGGGGACTTTGTTGAAGATTTGGCGAGTATCTGCATGAGTATGCAATGGAGATAAGAGGGTTATAAGGAGGAGGAAGAGGGAAAATTGCTTGGCTGAGGAAGCCATTGCAGAGAGGGAGAGGTTGTGTTGGTGGAAGTATAGTGAGGAATGGGATAGCGTTGTGGTTTCTAACCTTTTATAGAGGGTTTTGTGAGTGAGAGTGGGAGTGGGTTTTATGTGCAAAATTTCAACTTATTTGGTGTAAATGAAGAGTGGTCCCACTTTAATTAATGTAATCAGTATGGCTTAAAATATAATTATGTGGTTGATTTAATTTAAAGAGTATGATCATAAAGAATAATGTGAAAGAGGATGTTCGAGTATAACACAAGCATACTCCCAAAAAGCATTAAAGGGAAAAGTAGACGTGTTTTATCATAAGTATAGGAGCCTTCTTAATCAAGCACTATACTACATAACTCTTGAAATTTACTTAAACTACTGCACCTCATCAATATAAAAACTCACAATTAAAATGTGTAAAAAACTGATGAAATCTATAAGACATTTGGATGTCTAATCCAATTTTTTGAAAGTTGGAAACAGTGATGTGCAATAAATCAAAGTCACACCTTTCATTGGAGTTGAACAATATATATGAGGATAAATAAAGAAAGAAAAAAGAAACCCAAGGAAGAAAATATAGATAGGGCAGAGCGGTTAATTATGCGTGGATTGTGGGTGGGTGGGACATGAAAAATAATAGAGTGGAGGAAGCATGAAGCATGCATGTGCCCCTTCAAAGATTATTGTTTCAAGGGAGGACCCTCACACGCTCATTCACAATATACATGCCTATCAACGAAACTAGGGTTCATGTTGTCCCCACCCTCATCTTCTTTAATTATTAGGTCAAAACTAAAAGTGAATGCTAGAAATTAGCTAGGGGTGATAATCACCCCAACTATATTCCCAAAATCTAATTTTTATTTTTTATTTTTAACAAAAAATAATGAATCATATCTTATAATTTTGACATTTTGAGTACCGCATTAGTCAATAATCTATAAATATGATAAAAAAAAAAAGGGTATATGATTGAGGCGAAACCATCTAAACAATATTTTTGATCCAAAAAGAAAAGAATCTATGAAACTTAAATTCCATGTCTTAATGAGAAATGTTGTTTATGTAGTAAAGGAAAAAGAGGGTGTTTTGCTTTTGGAAGGCGACTAAAATTGAAAGGAGCCCCTTCCCCTTCCATCAGCCCAATTAGGTGGTTGAAACCATACAATACATTATGATGCACATTTACATACCATTATCCCTTCTCCTTTCCTCAACTTACTATGTACCTTCTTATCCGGTAATATGTCTGCATCCAATATCCACTTCTTTTCCCATCATCAATATATAAAAAATTTTGGCATTCATTTGATTGCAACTTCAGCATTAAGGGAACCTAATTTATGGTGTATCCCTATATATAGGTATATCCTATCAACCTTTTTCCCTTTCTTTCCAATCCCAAATGAAATTTTTCTTGTTTCTTTTCTTTTCTTTTTTTTTTTTTTAAAATATTTTCGCGCTGCTTTCATTCTCACATTCATTCATCTAGAATTGCAACTTGATTAAGATGACTTATGTGCTATATTAGATGATCCATTTTACCGTGAAGCACGTAGTTAAAAGATCCTAAATTATATTTGGATTTGAGATGATGATTTGGAAAAATAATTTTTGATGATTTTATATTAGTGAAATTTAAAATCCATCAATATTCAATAAAACTTAATACAAATTTAAAATTAAAATATTAAAAATATTTTAAACTTAGAATTATTCAAAGAAATCATTATTAAAAATTTCAAACTTCAAATCCTATCATCCAAATACAACATTTGATAAATTTATGGTTAAAAAATGCCAAGTTAAGTTAGTTTGGGCTTAGGAAAGAAGGGAGAAACTTGGTTGGTTAATCAAATCATTAAATCAGTGTCTGTTAGCTTTGCGTTTGACGGTTCAACCTTCGCTTTGTCAACACCTTTACTTTTGTTTATTCCTTGGGCTAAGTGAAATTGCTGCGCGATTAGCGGAGTATAATATTTCCATGGAAATTGCACATCCGGCCCAATGATTTTGCTTCTTTCCTTTCTCACCCCTTTCTGAGTTTCAAAGAGGTATTAGGTTGGAATTTATTTATTTCAATATTTTTTTTCCCTTAAACCACATCATTGTTTTCTAACATTTTATTATATTAAATATTCAACTCAAAATTAATATTTGTATTTGGTTAGGAGAGTTGCACTTGCATTGAGTAACCATAGTAGTCCCCACTCTCCAAGTTGTGAGAGCATGTGCAATGTGCATTGCTTTTCTGTTTTCAACTAGACCACATGAGAACAGGTCTACAGAAAATTTTTGTTCAAATTAGATCTTTTCCAATTAAATCAATCACATACTAAAACAAAACACTTATCCCAATTATTTTTATTAAATTATATATTAATTTCACGATAAATATAAGTGGATTTTAATATGATCAAATTTAAATTGGAACAAAAATTTAACCTGCCCCACATCCACATACACCTTCCACTTCTTTCTAAGCTCTTTCCTTTTCCGACCTCTTGAAACCATGCACAGATCTTGAAAACTTCCACAAGAAAAAAGCAGGCCGTTGCATAATCTTTTTTGGTGACCACTCGCCCTGTTTTTTCCAGAAAAATCAGTCTTTCCCACAATCAGAAAGAACTGAAATTCATTCACTGCAGATAAACGATGGCATTGCACAATACAACTCAAGAAATTAAGCCCATCCAAAGAAAAGTTGAAGACGCAACCCTAATCTCCCAACATCAACTAAGATAAATACACATACATCTAATCCAATTCGCCGTTTGAATAGTAGCACCGATGTCAAGAATTCAGGTGTCGTCCAGTTGAATCGGATCCCAAAACAAGAGGGAAAACAACAAGAGATTAGGGAGAATAATGGGAATCAAGGGATGGACGTCGCTGCCCAGCCTCTTCCTTCTCAGTCTTCTCCGCGTGTATTTTCTCTTTTCCTCTTCGGTCCACTGGGCTTCCTCCACTCCCTGGGCCAAGACCAGCGGCGGAGGCAATAGGTAGGGGCATTTGGACCGCCAAGACGTTTCCGGAAGCCCAAATCTTGAAGCCCTTCTAAGAAACCGGGAGAAGACCCATCTCATGGCGGCGGAGGATTGGCGGCAGAGAAGTGGCGGGTAGTCCCAGTTGATGTAGCAGGGGATTTGGGTGGCTATGAATAGCTGGGAGTGGAGCGGCGGTGTGGTTGTTGGGTTGGTTAGGATGTGGGTCACTGCATTTAGTTTTTGCTCCCAACTCGTCGTGTTTTCCATCTACCAATTTGGGGCTTCCGCTTTGTGAGAAACCAGCAAATCCGTGGGATAAGATTGAGACGGTCGGAACGATGAAAATCTCTGATATGTAACATTTCTATTATTATTATTATTATTATTTAAATTGAATTATAATTATTTTCTTTAATAATAATAATAATAAATCCATATGACTTATTACAGATCCCATCAAAATGAAAAATAAATTAACATAATTTCTTATAATGAAGCGACAAATTTATTATATGTATTTAAATTAAAATTGATTTCTAAAGCTGATGGTAGTTAATTTGATGAGCAAAATTGAAATTATAATTAGGGATTTAAAAGTATTGATTTAAAAAATGTAACCTAATAATTCATTTTGAAATTTTATCACTAAAAAAAGAATATAATGTTAGTAATGAAATATCAATATGAAATGTTAACATTGTCCTTAAAAATATATATAATCTGTCAATAATTTCAATTTTGTTGTAATATAATTATTAATGATAAAAATAATGCATAAAATTATCATTTAAACAATTAGTGATATGTATTGTCATCAATATATAATTCTTACCTTACTATGCTCATAATATTTTTAAAATGTTATTAGTCAAATAAAAAGTTTTTCATTTCACCCTAAAGAAATCAGAGCAAAAATTTCAGTTTTTTACCTTAAAATTATGGCCAAAATTACGCAGTAGGATTGTGGAGAAGGTACTAATATTAGATTTTTATTTTTATTTAGTTCAGTGTTATATGATTATGCATAATGAGATTGGGTGGAATGACGCATAGTGATAATTCAATCCATTATTTATTATATGATGTTTGATTCGACTATTGTATATATAATATCTTATGTGATAATATAATACTGTGTTCGATTAAAAAGATTACAAAGTATAATTAAATATAAAAAGACTATTTTGAGAATATTATTTTTTAAGTTATTTTTATTTTAATATGGGTAGCTTGTGAGTAGTTATAAAAAATTAAAAAAAGACTCTAAATATATATTGATATACAATTTTTAAAATAATAAATCTTGTGCAATTTTTTTTTTTCCACATTCATATGAAACAAAAGTTCAATCTTTTTACACCAACTTTTATGATTGTTCATGTTCACATAGCAAAGACTATTATTAGACCATTTATTGTTGTAAAAATATATACTAATAGTAACAAATGTAATTTTACTTACTATATATATATATGATTTAATTGATTCAATCACTTCATATATACATATATAAGCACAAACTATATAATAAGTGTATTTATGGGTAGACTTTTCAATCAATGTTATATGTATTATTAAATATTTGACTAAAAGTAATGCACTTTTTACAAATGGGACTTGATGAAGAAATTTTTTACTTAAATTAAATTTGATTGAATTAAATCAATTATAAAATAAATGTGATGATAGAATTTGGAAGCACATGTGTAGTAGTATATAAGTAGGAGGTGAGCATGCAAATTGGGTAGATGAACATGACTCCCATATATCTTGTATGCTACATCGTCTACACCATTTTCACTTCCACCATATTATCAATCCCCCTTGCCCTCCGTTGCCTCATCCGTCGCATCTCGCCTCTGCGTGCCACTAAGCAGATACAAAATATCGTTGCACTCTATGAGGGCACTGTCCGGCATGAGCGCCGCCACCCTGTCCACCACTCCTTCCGGTTCCGGGCCCGCTATGCTCTAATCGACCTTGATCGTCCACCCTATTCACCTCCCAACTTCCTATCGGCCGAAGATGCTCGAAGTGCCGCCAAGACAAATGGACCTGTGTAATTAATGTTTCTTTTTATTTTATTCTCCCAGAAATTACATAATTAACATATGTATATATATATATATATATATATATGGTGCAACCAGACAAAATTAATTAACTAGCAGGACGTAATCAGAGTTTGTCACAATCAAATATATATATAGCTGCTTAATTATATTTATTTGCATAGATTGAGTTTTCTTCTGCGAATACCTCCAAGTGTGGGGTACGAGAGAAGTCCAGTGAACTTGTACTACTGCTACGACATGGAAGGCTCTAGCAAGACTCTGAAGAAATGCATTGTTGAGGTGATCATCCTCATTCATTCATTACCAACTGCATGCTACTGCTCTCCTTTGCATATATGCTTGTTGTGTTACAGAATTACCATATAGATGTGTTGCTTAATTTCAGGCCAGTAATACGCCATGGGGTGAAAGTGTAACATTTGTGTTTAACCCAACCTCAGATCTGGTTCCCAAATCTGAATATATAAGCCCTTTCATGGTAATCACTTGTGTTTCTAATTGACTTGTGGTCGTGGGTGGGTTCTTGATTCATTCCATTTGTTTTACAACTGATGAGTACGTATATATGTACGTACAAATACGATTAATTAGGATATGGATGGGAACTGGAGGCTGAAAGTGAGTGAACCTGGGGAGAAATTGTACGCACTGGTGTCAGTACAACATCCCAAGTTGGGAACGAACTTCACGGCATCATTGACAGCCAAGAGAGTCATCCCCTCCAACATACAGGATCATGATGCATTCTTCTGGTTGCTGCCCCATAAAGTTTCATTTGTCACTTATTGGAATGTAAGTATATTTATATATATATATATATATATGATGATGATGATGATGATAATATGTTTGTGTCTCTGTTTATATATATGTATATATATGACGGTGTGTGTGTGTGTGTAATTATATATTGTATAGGCTGTGGAGCTTTGGTGGAAAAATGTTCCTTTTCATGAGCATCCAAGAAAACAGAATCCAGCATATCGGGACGGGAAGAAAGGACGGGATGAATACGTACAATGTTGTCCTGGAAGAACAAGGATTGATCGTTGCTTCATATGGAAAAACACAAAATGGCCTTGGTCCTCTTGCTGCTAATTATACTTATATTGCTGCAATTTCAAATATAGTTCCAATATTATTCAAATAAAGACAGTCTCAATTAAAACTCACTTTTTTGTATTTTTCTTGGCTATATATATATATATATATATATATATATATGTATGCATTTATCGTTTTTAGAAAGCATAAAGAGTGTTGATTATGCTGGAAATCAACATATATTAAAGATGATGTTTTTCTTAATATAGAGAAGTTTTTTATTACTTAATTTCTGCCAAAAATTCAATTATTAAACCAAATATCTTACCAATAATAATGTAATATTTTTATTTGTTTAGAAAGAAGTAAAAATTTCACTCAACATCATCAATCAGAACCTAATTAACAATTTTTCATTATAAATATCAACACTAGAAGAAATATAACATTTAATTATAGTTAATTATCAAAATTAAAAATAAATAGTCATTAACTACAACTTTGCAACGATTTTTAACCATAATTTTTGTAAGTATGGTAAAAATATTTGCCATAATCTTACCTGCAGCAAATAATTTTCAGGTAGAAATAAGATAAGTTTTTAAATTGATTTTATTTAATAATAATTAATTACCATTATTTTTAATTTATAACCATTTAAAAAAATATAGTCAAAAGTAAATTTTTTTCTAGTGCAGATAGCACTTGGATCAAAATTCACAACAATAATAAGTTGAATTTAATATTCTATAACTCTTTTTTCCCTCCAACATTATTTATGTTCTTGCGAATTTTAATAAATTGTAGTAATTAGTTGAATTAATATCATCTCTTCCCCTATAGAGGTCCTGAATTATAAACATTAAAGTGTTCTCCCTACCCTTCACTATTATAGATACAAAATATATATATATATATATATATATAATAATGGGCAACCCTTTAATGTCATTGACTAAACAGCCCGAGCAAACCCGGCAAGTAATCTGGTCAAATGTTGTTTTGTGGTGAAATTTAGGGCAAAGTGATTAATTATGAACTGAGAAAATTGTTGCTTTTATATGACCTGTCGACATAAGATATTAATGCATTTCTTACCCAAGTTTATTATTAATTTATTAGGACGTTTTTACTTAGTTTTGGTCAGTTATTTTATCCAACCAATCCAATTAGTTATTTATCATGTACTAAAACAATAAAGAAATCCAGTGAATTTTTCTATTGCTATTATATGACATTAATGTTGGTATCGTACGTGGGAGAAAAAAAATAAAAGAACCGTTTTAACCTCAACTTGTTTCACTATGATAAACTTGAAATTACAATTCATTTAGTAGTAAATTATTTCAAAAAATTTTATGTATTTTTAAGTTAAGAAAGTTGGAGTTATTACATGACCCGGACCCAGCCTGCGTCAACTTATTTGTTTCTATACCATACCACCTTTGTCTTCCATTTGATCTTGGGAAAAACTCAATGAACTCTGTGGTATTATAAATGTTCAAAAAAATTTTCGAGAAAAATATAATATCAATTATACCCTTTGTGATATTAAAAAAAAAATTAAAAAATTCCATAAAGTCAGAAATTGTGGTACACGTGTGTTGACTGAGGTTATAGGTCTGGAAAGTGCATTTTTTGGGACAATTTTGCCCAATTCTCTAATTTAATCTATATATAATATTATATATATTACCTATATATAATTTATTAAATCTTAAAATAATCTATAAATATTTACTAGTAATAAAATATTATTTTATATGTAAATATATTATTATATTAATATTTTTAATATCATATTCTTTTAATTAAATAAATTAAAAATTAAATTTAAAAAAGAAATAGCAAAGCTGCCGCTGCAGAGGAAGAGCATGGCCCATGCGCCTCCTGACCTCTGGGCGACGATTGTAACCCAGAAACAGTGCCAAGAAGAAAGGAGATGACTGTCGCCATAGCAGAGGAGAGATTGGGGTTGGGGGAATTTTGATTATTATTTTTTTAAAAGATAATAATTTTATTTTTATAAATAATAATAATACATATAATTGTGTCCAACATGTCTTTAAATTCATTTTTTAAGCCACGTAGGACTAAAAACTCGCAACAAATATCTAATTGGAATTCCATGTCATTTTTCAATCAAAAACTAAAAACTAAATTTCATCAATTTTTGAAGCTTAATGGACTTATAAAATGAGCATGATTTTTTAATTAAATCAATATTGAGCATATTTAACGAATTGAAAAAATATTTTTTTCTATATACAATTTTAATTTTACATATTATAGATATATTTTCAAAGACCCAAGTTGATCAGGAGCGACATTTTAGTTATTGTCCCTAAAAAAATAGGTTCAAGTTGTCCAAAGACAATGTGAGTTTTTGTTCATAACATAATGATGATTTTTAATATTTAATTTTTCACAGGAATTTGTTGATATTTTTTCATATGATTATAGATAAACAAGTAATGCATGTTGCAGGAAAAATTGTTGCTTCAATTAGGTTTGATCGAATCAGATTAACAGTAAAATGTATGAGTCATATATTTTGAATTATATATTAATACATAATAAGTATATTACACTTATAATATAATTAATACAGAGATGTAGATGTGAGAAGCAGCTAGACAGAGAAAGGAAGAGTAGATGAAATACTCATCATCAAGCTGAGAAAGAATTCACCTCACCTCATACTAATATTTCTAGTGCTTAAAGGATTTCAATGTAAATATGACATCACCATTTTCTCACCTCATATATATATATATATATATATATATCACTCACTTTTATCATCATAATAGATTCAAATTATAAAATCATATTTATATATATATATATATATATATATCACTCACTTTTATCATCATAATAGATTCAAATTATAAAATCATATTTTCATAATTAATCATTTTTTGAACCAATTGATTTTATTAACAATATTAATTTATGCACCTTTAAAATTTATTTAATTTAGTATTTTGATTAATTATTTGGTTTGTTTTAATTTAATAAAAAATAAATTATATGGAAATGTCTAATATTTATTGTACCGGGAGTTAAATAATTAATTGTACCGGGAGATTGGAGCCTGAGCCCAACCGAAATCTGGAAAGTTCCACGTCTTTCTAGCATAACCCTCCTGTTAATTTCCAGACTCATCTCCCCTGTCCCTTTCCCGCACCCTCCACCACATCAATCTGCAGTATACATACATCATCACCACCTCCACATTATAATCAATTGACCGATCAAGAATCCCTTATAAACACACAGCTCTACATCGCGATTTTCCATTGGAATTCTATACCGAGTGCACGGAGTTTTGAGTGGAAGAACACACAGATTTGGAGAAGTAGAAGAAGAAAGAGGACATGGGTGTGGATTACTACAAGATATTGCAGGTGGACAAGAATGCAAAGGATGACGACTTGAAGAAAGCTTACAGGAAGCTAGCGATGAAGTGGCACCCTGATAAGAATCCCAACAACAAGAAGGAAGCTGAGGCCAAATTTAAACAGATTTCCGAAGCTTATGAGGTATGTGTTTCTGGGTTTCTATATCATTTGTTTTGTATGTTTGTTCGTGCGTGTGTTTTATCCGTGAGCTACTTGTGACATGGGAGTCGGAGTTGAGGGCGGATGTTATGTAGCTCTTTCTAAAAGATTGGTTTTTTGTTTACTTTCTGGGTTCCATTCGGATTTGAATGTTAATGTCTTGACATAAACACTGATAATTGTGTTGTATTGTGTGTTCGGATGAGCTTTTATCAGCATGGATTTCCGTAGATATGAAACCATTAAGGATTTTATGTTAGGAGACTATAATATAATGGAGAATTCCTTTATTTGTTCAATCCTGTAAATTGTCGGACTAATGCTCATACTGGCAACTCTTGGATTGCTATGATTTGTTCTATGTGGCGTAACATGTAAATTGGTTTATAAAGTCAGCTTGGGTTGGATATTCATTTACTTACTGAAGATGTTGTCAGCTTCTTTCATCTGATAAATTGTATTGTCATCTGACTACGACATGTGGGTACCAGGGAATGCCATATTCTAATTTCTGCTTATTCTGCAGGTTCTAAGTGATCCACAAAAGAGGGCTATCTATGATCAGTATGGTGAAGAAGGTCTGAAAGGTCAAGTGCCGCCACCTGATGCCAGTGGTCCTGGTGGTGCAACATTCTTCCAAACAGGAGACGGACCAAATGTGTTTAGGTTCAATCCTAGAAATGCTGATGACATCTTTGCAGAGTTCTTTGGCTTTTCTAGCCCATTTGGAGGAATGGGAGGTGGTAGCGGAATGAGGGGTGGTTCCAGGTTCACTGGGGGTTCCATGTTCGGGGATGATATCTTTAGTTCTTTCGGAGAAACCAGACCAATGAGTGCAGGTCCAAGAAAGGCGCCACCCATTGAGCAAAAGTTGCCTTGCAGTTTAGAGGAGCTATACAAGGGAGCAACAAAGAGGATGAAAATTTCTAGAGAGATATCCGATGCTAGTGGGTATGTTACTCTCTTCTATTACACATACCTGCTCATTATTTATCCGATAAATTCTAGTTTTTGCCTTCTTATCAACTTAGTTGCTTTTTAATGACTTTATGGGACTATCTCTGTGCATTGTGTTCCAAGTTATCTTTTTGTTTGCTTTGTCGGGCGTGTAAATTCAATACTTCTCTTGGGTCAGCGATATTTGCAAGATTGGTTTTTTAGCGTGTATGTTTATTGTTCCCTGCATTGTTCTTCATAATTCTCTGGACATGTATGTCAAACTAATGAAAGCGGATTGGGGTGCTAGAGATCTAGGGGTATGCTATGAACATCAATATTAGTGTCATCTGTAATTTCTTTCGGAAAAGGCGAGTTCTAATAAGAGGTTTATAATAACATTTGGAAGTGGGCTTGAGGGGAAGTTGGGACTGATTGATGAATTTTTTGTTGCATTAGGAAGTATCCAGACCTTGATCTTATTACTTGACTAATGATGACAAGTGCCTGTTACTGTTTGATCTCAAATGGTTAGTATACATCCTCTAAATATTTGCAGCACTGTTTACATCGACAGCAAACTCCTAAATACTGAGGAGACCTTTTTCCTTTTCTGCAATGAAACTTGGAAAACTAAAATACTGAATTCATCGGTAGGTTAGAACATTCCAGTAAATAAAAATGGTACTTCATGGTTCTGGTCAGAGTAGTTACAGTCTACCTTCATTGGTTTTCTAACATTTGGTCTCTTTGGGCAGGAAGACCTTACCAGTGGAAGAGATCCTGACCATCGACATTAAACCTGGCTGGAAGAAGGGGACAAAGATTACATTCCCAGAGAAAGGAAACGAGCAGCCGAATGTCATTCCTTCAGATTTAGTATTCATAATAGATGAGAAGCCGCACAGTGTGTTCACAAGGGATGGCAATGATCTTGTTGTTATACAGAAGATATCACTAGCAGAAGCATTAACAGGCTACACCATCCACCTCACAACACTTGATGGACGGAACTTGACTATCCCTGTCAACAATGTGATCCATCCCAACTACGAAGAAATAGTGCCCAGGGAAGGGATGCCAATTCCTAAAGAACCCACGAAGAGGGGTAATCTGAGGATCAAGTTCAACATAAAGTTCCCAACTAGGTTGACGGCTGAACAGAAATCTGGAATCAAGAAGCTACTTGCTCCATGAGTGTAAATACCCTGATTATAGTTGTCTCGAGTCTCCAGTTCCGGTCTTTCTAGGTGTGGGTGGGATTGTGTTCATTTTCATAATTTTATTTCTTCTCCTGGGGAACTGCAAAGCTTTTGCACCTTACGGGCACTGAATGTGTTTGTAGTTGGTAGAGAATAATACAACAAATCTTGACCACGAACTTGCTTGTAATCAGAATTATCTTACAATGCCACATATATTATACACTTAAAATTCTTGTGCAGTAAAAGCATATACATATTGAGCAAGTGTTCTTATTCTGGGGGAAGGTGTGAACTAAAAGTATATCTGATAGACTGAAGAGAATCATCCTGACATGTGTCCTAACATGCGATGGAGAGCGAGACGAGGAGTAATTATACTTGGTAAAATAGTGTGATCTACGAGAAATATACAAGGCTAGTCTAAAAAGGAGAGGAAAAAAGATTAATGATAAACTTGATAAATGTTCTTAGGAAGAACCTTACTAACAAGCGAAAGTATAAAATGAGGAAAAGAAAACACATACAACTGAGCAAGATGCTACGGAAAACTCAAACGCGGAGAGCAACCATGTTTGTTTATCGATGCAGCCCGATAATCTCACTTCTTCTGTATGATTCTTGCAATAGCCAAAATAGAAACATGCATAGATTCGACATGAAGAAGAATGGGTAAGGTAATTGAAAACATCTAGCAACACTAGGTCTAGAGCTCCATCCAAACTCTGTAGCATTATAATTTGCAGTTGTGAGTATACTCGACCTAATTACAGTTAATTACTCGATATAAAATCCTGATAAACTTGCAACTCTTGCTATTGTTGCAGACACGGGCCCTTTATGATTAGTTGTGGTTGTGAATTCGCCCGCTGAGTCGACTAACACTTTAATCAGGATTTCCGCACAAAAAGGTAATATTTCGTTCCTCTATATTTTACACCAGACCAGCCAATTCAAAAGGCTGCATCTCTAAAAAATACAAACAAAAGAAAGATAACAATGGATTGCTTATACTGTGGTCAAACGATTGAACCTTCTGAAGTGATCTCAGTCACTGTAATCTCCAGAATCCGAAGAATCAGAAGCTTCATCCCTCATTCCTCCTACATCTCTGTCCGAGTCATCCTCATTGATTTCCATGTCACCTTCCAAATTTTCACCGTCCTCTTCATCATAACCATTTTCATCTTCAATTTCATCTGCGTCCTCTTCACTCATTTCCATCATCTCATTACTTCTGTTAGCAATGGCCCCGTAACTTGCTCCATTCCACTTTTCATAATGATACATATCCTCGTTAGCATTATCATCTGAATCACCAGCTTCCATGCTGTTGCTACTATTATCGTTTTCAACTATACTTCGAGTTCTAAAATTATCCAATTCCTCTCTGCCAGAATTTCTTGGCTCTTCCTCAACATCTTTAAAGGTGTCCCTATCATCTAAGTAATCTTGCGGAGTCTCCACAACTAGTTTCTTCTCTGTTCTCCTCCTCCTAAGAGTTCTACGACCCCGTCCATGCTTCTGTCCAGGAGTTCTTACTCCCTGCTCGAGAAGAATTTGACTCAACGTCTCGCCTTGTTTCATAACCCGCCTGCTCGATTGTGATATTGAACCCATGAGTCCTTTCTGAGACCTCCTGCGTGGGCGGCCACCACCTCGTCCACGAATCACTTGCCTGTTTCCAGAGCTGCCAGGAGTATCACGAAAATGATCCCAGTTTTCCTCTTTTATAGATCCATGTCTGTCAAATTCCATAGCTTCAGCCTTCTGGATGTCCTTTGTGTAACCATACCTTAATGCGAACTTCTGCTGCATGCAGAAAATAAATTAAAAGCCCATGGCTTTAGAGAAATGTGACCAAAGACAAAATACTCGGAATCATCAACCAACTGATGACACATCACACAGCAAATAGATAGGGCAAGCTGCTAATGAGGTCAATGAGGTGTATCACACATGATATATGCACTCCAGCCTTCAATACTCCTACCATTATGCAGTAAAAATGCTTCTAGTGTGGCAAACGTTGCATGATTCTTTCAGAGTTCAAAGAGAATAAATAGTTTGCTGCTGTTGTTACTTGAATTGTTATTTATTCTATATTTCTTGTAACCTGCATATTTAATGGAATTTTTTGAACTGACTATAAATTACCTCAAGCCCAAAGGGTAAGATGTGTCCAAGAAACTCAAGTGCAGAGATTGAAGGGTAAACGAACTTTCTGCTTCAAACTCCCCATAACGTGGATATGAGAGTGCGTGTATGCATGTGTGCTTGCTTGTGTTTGTGTATGTGTGTGTGAAAGAGAGAAAGAGAGAAAGAGAGAGAGAGAGAGACTCAACTGGAAGAGCCTCCACTGTCTTTTCATCATGAGACTCAGCCTTCTGATTCGGGGTATAGAAGATAGATGCATCCAGCTCCAAAAACCTGAGAGCCACTGCAGCAGTAGTTTTCGGTATCCAAGGGAGTTGAGGAACAGACCCAGTGTAATTAAATCCATAAGCAGCACCTCTTGATGAGTCACAATAGCACATTAATTCTTCTGTTGTTTCAAAATCTGCTGAGAGATAATCACGTTTTATAGCACCCTCAAACTGTGTCAGGATCTGTAAAAAATTTTAGAACACCAGTCAGTCAGTCTCATATCAGTATCTAAACTAAAGACTTAAAAAAAAGGAAGAGTAGATACTAAGTGCCTGGATCAAACAAGTTCAGGGCACTATTTGAAGTAACACACAGCGTGCATTTCGCTATGGAATCATGTCAAAGGATTATTATTCAGTTTGAACACCTGTAGAAGACCCTCAATTGACGAACAATTTTGCAGCTCTAAGCCCCATGTTTTCCTACGGTCTTCCATCCAAGAAGAATGAAGAGCCTCAGAAGGAACAGAAACCTGTCAGATGTAGTGAGGTAATTAGCAGTATAAACACACTTTGGCATCTGAAAAAATGCCTAAACATGCAGAGAGCGTAAAGGTACCCTGTTACCATACCTCAAGGAGAGTCAAAAGGGCTTTGATCAATCTAATTCTCAGTGGAGATGAGTTTGACATATAATCAGTCCGATCCATAAATTTATTTTCATCATCAAACTGCTGGGAGGAATTTCCTTTTGCACCAACCTTATCATGATTTCGGTGTGAAGAAGGGCAACTGCCCCTTTTAGCATCATAAGTACTAAGGCAAACATCACAAATTCCGAATAGAGGCAAGCATCTTTTCTTTCCATATGCCACAGCACGCACGATAGTTGAGTTGAGGCATTCTTTCCACATCCAAGTCTGTAAATCTTCATACCTCTTCAAAAAGTTCTTTTTCTCTGTTTCATTCCTTCCCATATCAACTCTGAAGGAACGTGACGGTTCACATATATCAGAGGTTGATGTGTAAACTGCACTGCCGGGACTCTCAACGCTTTCACAAGCAAGGCTAGAGTTTAATTCAACAGCTTCTAGTCCGTCTTTGATTCTGTTGTGGTCCAAAATATTAGGGAATAACCGATCCCTTTGAACACATTCCTTGAAGCATACTTCAATCTTTTGCAACATTATATGCAAATGAGATTCTCTAGTTCCACGAGTGTCCAAAGATGTCAAAAGAGCATCAAATGCCTGCATAAAAAATTAATAAACTTACTACCTCATTTATGATAGGGAAAATAACAACAAAACAAGGTAGATGAGAGAGATTATTGCAAAGAATAATCTAACTGAATATCATCCTTACTCCCACCCCAAAGGCAAAAGATAAAATTGCTTCCCAAGAGACAAGGCCATCATTACATTTCTTCCCTCATCCAGAACTTAACACACCCACAAGGCCAATATTTGTCCATTAACAACAGCAAGATACATGTAACCTAATTAAATGGCCAGAAAGAAAAATAAAAAGAAAGGGCCAGTTAAAGGCTCAATAAGCACGAGCTTACCTCCTCGGTGTCAACAAGTCTCCAGCAGCCATTTGGCGATTCAACAAAAATTCTGCCAGAACCGGGATCTTGTGAAGAAGGTGAAGCGACAAATTGCCAATAACGATTTCTCCTTCTATCTTGACCCAGCGGTAAGGACCTGTAAACATACAGTTCTTCTGCTTTATGGCCAATATAAGATTTTAGTTGCAACCGTGACCTCTCTGTTGTATGTCCATTTTGCTGAGCTGGGGAAATAAACTGACCCATGGATATATCCTGAGCAGAATTATCAACAGCACTACGAACATCCTCCACTGCAACAGAAGAATCATCCTTCCCTAAAGTGGTTGCTGACAGGTCATAAATTTTATTCTCAGCAACTAGTGGACTCAGACCACCCTCTGCCACAGCATTGAAAGAAGAATCATAAAACTTAGTAATAAATTCCTCTCTCATTCTCCTTTTGTCTAGCTGCGCTTCAGCCCACATCTGCTTTTTAAGAGCATTTGCAGCATCCATCCGGTCCTGCAACAATTTCATTTGTTAGAAAATTCAACAGACTAGAAGCTGTAATTCCTACTTTCAATTTTCAATACTAGAACATCAGACCTCCAGAATTACACGAATTGAGTTCCCTTCATTGGCAATACCAATTAAGGCCACAAGAGCATTGAGACGCTCCTCGACAGATAGATCAGAATATTCTCCTTCGGTGAGTCCTTGGACCCAGGGTTCACCTGATCTGCTTTCATCAATCTCGACACCTTGATCAGGATTAGCCTCCGCAATATCTTCAGAAACATCAATTGCCTAATTAGTGATATTAAATTGCAGTTTCCATGCTTGAAGAAAGCAAAGACAAGTTGCAGCCACAAGCAAGGAAACATGTGAGTTCTTACCAACACTACATATTCCATTTCGTGGAGCCGTATCATCAAGGAGCTTGTCCTTGCCATTCCTGGAGCAGGAGCCAACTTCATTGCCATCAGTATTTTTGTTGTCAGCCAATGGGGTAGCTAAAGCATCAACCTCTGTACCCTCGGCGACATCACTGTCTGAGTCATCATCTCTTTCTTCCTCATCGACATTCTGATCAGCTAGAAAACCGTTTGCATATCTCTGTATCTTCTCCTTTGCTGCAGCGATAATTGACTCGGCATCAGCAGGATCCTTTCTGAAAGCTGGCCGCACACAATATGTAGAAGGAGCAATTCTTTCAAAAAGTACTGGATCCCTTGACAAGGCAACAGATATAGAAGCCTCCGGAGTCTTGCTTGTTGTCAAGTCACGAAGTCCAGATTTCTGTTAAGGGAAAAATATTAGAAAATCGGAGAAAACGCAGAGCCTACACAATCCCAGCTATTACTTACTTGAATCTTCTCCGCAAGCTCAATCACATTTAGACCTTTGCTTCCTTCAAGAGCAAGAACATGGTAAGCAGCAAATTTAACAGTTCCTGGAGTCAACCGGTGCCTGGACCTGCGTTGGAGGGAGAACCCTTTTTCTTGCATAATTGCAACAGCATTTTCAGCCGCTGAACCATTTCGCAGAGTGGATACTATCTCTTCACAACCTTTACTCTGAAAGATAGGTGATGCAGTGATATTATTTAGAAGTCTGTTCATGGCTGTGCAGTTGTGACACTGGGGTTTACAGGACAAACAAGTGCCTGTCCTGGTTATGTAGTTGCAATATTCAACAGTCTGTTTATGGTTGAATAGTCATGCAGTTGTGAGATTAGGGACTTGTGAGACAGATGGATCACAGTGAAGTAAACACGACATTCATAATTTATTGGGACTTTTATCGGGGATAAACAATGCTTAGTAACAATAGTCAACCTCAAGAACTGAGATATATATATATATACATGCAGGTGGAGAAAAACCATGCAAAATTAGATGCATAACATGTGAAAGGTGAAACAAAAGTACCTCATCGTTATCATTTGGGGAAACTCGATCAATGCCCTTTTTCTTCAACTGTGGCCCCAAACCAGCAGAGAGTGCAAATTGCCTTAATATTTCAGGCCATGTCAAGGGATTTAAATGCTTCTGCCAGTTTCGTATGTCAAAACCCCACACATATGCCTGCTATGATAATAGGAAAATTAACATAACAGTTGAAAAGAAATATCGTAAGTGAACAACTGAATGGTATTACAATGGATAATTACCCCTTCAACAATATGAGGATGTCCACCTTCAGGATTAACAGCACTATACTGATTAGTCCCAGGTCCACCTGAAGGGGTTCTAACAACATCTTCAATATCTTTTATGATTAGTTGAAGAACAGCAATATGTATCTCACCAAGCAGCCTTGCATCCTGATCAAGAGAAAAAGCGCATGAATAGTTGAGAATGGTTAACAAACCTTCCTTGGACCAAGAGAAATGATAAGCGTGCACAAAAATGAAGAGGGGAGAAAAATGAAGAGAAGAAAAGTAAAAATCCAAAGCTTGTGGAGAGAGAAATAAAAAGCAAAACCCTGGCAAGCAGAGGATCAAGGAGCATGACACCCAAAACAAGTGAAAATAAAGGTAATGGGAGTAATGGTATTAATGCTTTCCGCCACAAATGGAAGAGCCAAAAGAAAGGCCAGATATGGTTATTTTTAGAAGAAAAAGGTCAAAATGGAGATCAGCTAACTCAGAATCAAATTCCAAATGTGTCTCGAAACTCACATAGTCATGAAAAGCTTGTATGAATTCATCAAGAGTAAAAGGCCAAAGTCCCAGAACATCAGCAAATGTCACACAGAACTTCCACACCTGAAAGCGCAATCATCATTTAAAAAATATTAGAAATATTTGTTTCTGGAAAGAACAGCTCATCTTAATTCTAAGAGAAACATGGGAGAAAACACAGAGAAGTCACAGATACATACCATTAGGAGGTTCCCAACATTTTCCTCTGAATTAATCCAAGGTTGAATGGCAAAAGGCATTCTCAATTGCACAGAATTCGGTGGGAATTCACAAAGACTTTCTGAATCACAGAAGGTTTCACTCAGTGCTAACAAACATCAGGCAACTAAGGAGGACTAAACAGCAATAAATGTTCTTTTGCAAAAAATAAGCTGGAACCAATAAGAGTCTTGATATAATTAGACAAGTAATATCTCAAAAGCATTATGAAAAAGGGGGTGCAAACAAGGAAATTTGGCCAGTTCTCATATAATGTCCAACAGTTCAACAATGGCTAAGAACCATGCAGTACATTAATATGCTTATTATATCATTTTCGAAATTAGTGCTTTTAACTATTTAGGTGACAGCCAGGATCATTATTCTGATTATATTCCGTAGAACTATAGAAAGCAACACCAACCTCGGAACGACTCAAGATTTTGTAAAGTGTCATAATCAAGAGACAAAATTGAAGGTAATCCCCTGCTTGCAGCAGCCAATTCCATTAGTTCCAGTCGTTCATCTTCAATCAGCTCCATTGATTCTTTAGCAATTCTCCGTGCTGTTGCTCTCTCTATTGCAGCTTTCTGTCTTGCTGCTTCCTTCTCTCTGCGGCGTTCTTCTTTCTGCTTTCTTCTCTCTGCCTGGGAAAACAGAAGAAAGGATGAAGGTTATCAGTCAATAACCAAATCAGAAAAAGCATTCGTCAAAGAGAAGAGGAAAAGAAGAGATTATATAATGTTTAAACACACTCGTAAAAGTTCCTTCTGCATAAATTTCTCCCTCCGTTCCATTTCACGCCTTTCCTCACGCTGGAATTTCTCCTCCTGCCTCTGCTGCTCACGGATCATTCGCTGCTCTTCCTTCCTTCTTTCACGGTCTTGTCTCTCCATTTCTTTCCTCATTTGCTCCTCCCTCTGGGAAGGAAAACAACTATAATTAGTGCCAGATTCAGCAAAGTTAACCATCTGTTTTGTGCAGTTTCAATATAAAACCTCAAAGTGCAAACCTTTCGCCTCAAAAGATCTTGTTTCTCAAGTTCTTTCCGAATCTTCTTTTCATGGGCTTGAACTTCTCTCGCTATTCGAGCTTCGTCACTCTACAAGAGGTAATTAACAATTGAATTGCATCAGTGGAAAAGCACTGGAATATTTGACAACACAAATTCCACTAATCTTAGAGGTACCTTGCGTTTCCTCTCCATATGCAGGTTATCTTCATTATTTGTCACGAAATCTGCATTCCTCGGAGATACAGAAAACTGCATCTGCCTGCCTGGCTGAGAATATACATCCATGCTTTTTGTCTGCCCTTCAACACCATGTTCCCTGGCCAGATGCGCATTTCCATGCATATTTGACAAACTTTTTGTTGTAGGAACATCGACAGGTGGGTCATAGAGGTATGCTGGGGCCACATGCCCATATGTGTCGGCCCTAATCTTGGACTCCACTGCTTCATGAGGACCAGCGGATGAAGCCTGAGATCAAAATTTGTAAAATTTCAACCACTTATTTATTTGATTGAAAGAAGTGATACTAGTCCTCTATAAAGTAGAAGTAGACAATCAGTCAACTACTCAAGTACCTACTCAGAGGAACTTCCTCTTTTCTCTGTAATATTCATTTTTGGGGAGTTTGGTGAAGTGGGGGTGGGGGCAATTTTCCCTTTAGTTTAAAAGTTCCATGCAACTCAACAACCAACAACGGTAACTCTATTTCAGCAATAGGCGTGCTCAGAATGCATGTCAGGTAAATATTACAATCACATGAAGAACAATCATCCTATGACCTTCGGAATGCAAGCGCGTTCAAAAGAAAGGTTAACTGGTCTGACTTAATCACCAATCACCATTCATATTCAAATTAAACAAACAGATCAAGTATTCAGTATCATTTATGAAGATAGAGAACCAACTTTTATGTGCTTCACATCATATTGCCCATATAACTTGGTATCATAAGAATTTCTGTATCTGTCCTGCTGCTCTGCTGGCACTGTGAAATAAGCAACATGAAGAAATGTTAGTAATTTAACTTGAGTTTCCAGCAAACTCATAATGCAACTTGAGAACGAGAAAATCAGACACATAAAACCTCCTTCCAGTCCCAAATCAATTTAGATTTAGTGACAATTTTAACTTTATAGGCTTGATCTCATGCAACAAATCTCTGCTGTACATACAATGTCATATTTCAGAAAGAGAAAATTCTTTCCATAACTTAGTTCTGCATCTCCAATAATATAACACAAAGGTATCAATTCTACACACATCAACAGTCACCCATCAGTAGTGTGAAAAAAAAGAGGCCAAAATTGGTTCATGCATGAAAGAATCTCAGCTCCATGCCAAAAGATTCTGCAATATAATGAAATAGAGAGGTACTCTAGTTCAGGCCTACAAAAGTTTCGCCCCGGGTTTAACTCAGATATAAGATTCAAACACTTGGAGCAAATGCATAAAATCAGCATATAGCAAGATCCTTTGGTTTTTCTTTACTTTATAGAAAGAACTGGATATCTGAATAAAAATTGCAGTACATTTCTACGCCTTGATGCCAAAGCCATAATATTTAAGATAGAATCAACAAAACATGTACCTATAGGTGCACCAAATGCACCAGGGGGCAGTTCGTCGAACTCTACCCCAAGAATTGGCCCATCTTCCCTTAATGGCTCTCCCAACTGAGCCTCCACACAATCTATCACTCTACACTCCATGATTGCCCTAGGTGACTCATAATACCTCATTGGCACCATTGGTGTATCCTCCCCATTATCAAACTGACTCGAACCTGATCCCGAGCCAGAACCGGAGCCGGAGCCGGAGCCATGGCCGCTGACAGGCTCAGTTGTCATCAACTCCTCTCTCGGGGATTCAGTCAATCCCTTCCTCCCACCTGACCCAGTAGCGCGTGGCTTCATGGCTGCCATACCCACTGCCTCCTTCTTATCCTTCAGCCGCCTATGACAAAACCACATCTGCAATTGCCGGTCTGTTAAACCTAATTTTTCTGAGAGCTCTGCTCGGGTCGCCTCAGAGGGGTACATCTCCGCTGCATAGAAGAACAATACAAATAGCAAATGCCATCACTCAACAGTAAAATTTAATCAAAACACACCAACACATTCCTCATATAAATGGCACACACGCGAGCAAACATTCAATTCACACATCTTGGTTTCATAATCCACTACAATTCAACAACTTCATCAATGTTAAGTCTTCATCACTTGGTCTATAAAAGTAATTTCAATCAAAATCATGAATAAATATTATAAAAAAAATACTTAAAAATGAACAATTACAAATCTCCGTCTATTAAAATAATAAAAAATCCTAATTGAACATACAAGGAAAATCACCAGATCACTCAAAAAAAAAAAAAAAAGAGAGAGAAACCCAAAATTCATAACATGACCAAATAAATAAACCCATACACAAAGCATCACTATAGACCAGAACATCCACAAAACCTAAGAAGAAAAAGAAGGCATACTTGCATAGGTTTTTTCGAGCACTTCCAACTGAAACGGCGTCTTCATCTGCCTCTTAGGCCTCTTAGACCCCTCCGTGGGGCTCTGATTCATGTTCCTATTGATCTCCCCCTCCGAACTCGCCTCCATTAGAGATCAAACCGCAGGGCAGAAACCCTAGAAATCAAGAGTTGCCCCAAAAGGCTAGGGTTTGAACAAGGAAACAAAGAAATCCGTCCTCCCTATCTTGTTAGGAAAGAAAAACAAAAAACAAGAAAAAAGAGAGGAACTTGAGGCGTGTGTGATGTACATGCAACAATAGTAATAACATAAAAGGGATATTATTATATAGAGACAGGTGTGATTGCGAATGAGAATATGAAAATATAGAGAGAGAAACAAGGAACCCAAAAGAAAATTGAAGATCCTGAGACAGATCAATTATGAAATATAATGAAATTATAAGAGCAACGCATAAACAACAGTTGTGGTAGTAATACGAGTAGTCTATCTCGCTCTTCCTTCTATCAAATTCCATCTTCCCCCTTTTTTTCCCCTATTCTTGACTTTTTTTTTTCTTTTAAATTTTTCCAAAAAATTAACTTATTTGATTTAGTTTCGTGATGGGTTTCCCGAGTCTTTGTTGGTTTTATATAAAGCACCTAATACTTGACTTGACTCTTTTCAGACAATTTTCTTTTTTTTTTTAATTTCTCTTTTCCCCTTTTTTGTGCGCGTTTTTGCTAAATTTGAGCGTTAAAAAGCTGGAGACTTCCTTATACGGTTCTGGGTGTTTTTGGTATTTTTGGGTTTCCTTCACTTGTAATCTTATGTTTCGTGGCTTGGGTGCACCGAATCTGAAACCAAAGCTCCGGGCTTTGTTATATAATTGGGCTTCGGACTTAATTGGATTATAAGTTTGTAGTCTGCTCCTTGGGATGGATAGGCTGAATATTGGGTTTGGCCCAGGATAATAGCAGTCGAATATCTGTTTGGAGTATTTTCATATTCCAAGTATATCAATTATCTCTATTCAGGGATGATCACAAAAAATTCAAACCGTTCAAATCAAATCGAATCAAATCGTTTTTTATAATTTATTTTTTAAATTTCAATTCTAATTTAGGGTAAAATGTACGGTATAATTATAATATAATAATTTGACAAAATAATTATTTTTTTAGAGAATTCATATTCAAATTATATAAGCTTAAAGTTCATATATTATCAAGGATCCATATTATAAAGCCAATCTTTGTAAAATCTATATTTGTACTTTACACCAAAAAAATATGCTTAATTTTTTAAGCCCATTCAAATTTTAAGTCCATTTGATATTGCCCCAATTTTTCATTTATATTTCCTCCCCTGTTTTTTTCTCCCCTTTTTCCTCTCTTACCGCCTTCTATTTTCTCCCATATGTTTTCCTAATAATATATTTAATATGTCCATAACCGATCCTTAACCTTTGTTGGATTAAGTGTTTTCTTATTTGATTACTATATACGTTCTTATTATTTAATCTACTTACAGTTGTGAAAAGTGTTGGTGGTTTATAGTGCGTCATGTTGGTATTTCTTAATAGCTACATACAAATACTTGTTTCATTTTTTTTTATTTTTGTTAGTATCAGCGTCTTATTTTTGTTATAAGTATTAAGACCGCCCGAAACAGCACATTTGATTTTAGTTTTAAAAGTGGCAATTCAAAAAATTATTTTATAAAATCGCCAATAACAATTCAAGTTTAGAATAGCTTTAAAAAAATTGAAATCGCACTATTAGCAGGCTATTTCTATTTGTCAAGTCTAAACAAGCTAATGTGTAATTGAATCTGTGCTTGAGACGTAATTGTAGTTGCAGCTGCAACATAATATTAATTACTCTATTAATGCATTTACCGTTTAACATAAATCTACTTGTTAATAACATCAAGTAAGAAACTATGAGAATTTTCTTCCCTTTAAGGAGGCAGTGACTTTTCATCTTTCTTTCTATATACAATGGTAGGGTTAGGAGTATTAGGTGTAGACTTAAGTTTTGATCGAGTATAATGTCAATTTGACTCATAATGTGATACTGTAGATGCTACGCCCAGTACACACTCAATTTGATTCACAGAGCACCAAGTCAAACATGTAGTTAATCCTCATACCATCTTATGTATAAAAAGATAGGTGATGATCGCATCTTAGGGAAATTCGAACTGTGAACGTTTAATTTTTTGTTTAAGAATTATTTTGCTTTGAAAGACCACTTACTTAACTATCAAACCATCAACATTCAAATTTGCCAAATGTAAATAAGTTTTATAGGTAACTGCAGAGTTAACGCCGAAGTACACAATCCCTCCAAACTCCAACATGCTATACTCAGTTCTAATTTGGTGTAAAGAAAACAATCTGATGTTATATCTCGTATTCACGTTCAACAAGTTTTTATACCCGAAGGGCAGAGTATTTGGGAATTGAAAATTTATTCAAAAACTTGGCTCAGGCAAAATGTTGAAACATGCAGTGGCACCAAAATATGGAGCACAGAACAGTCAGTTCCCACGGAAGATACACTATTCACACATTTTATCCTCAAATTCTGATGACAACCCTCAACACATGTGATCATAATCTTGACCACACGAGGACTTGGTACATTATTCCAGTCATTTTCTCCAAGAAATTGAGAATCAGAGAACATCTGAAATTTAAAAGAACGAAAATTGACGAACTAATTACACAATGGTAAACAAAACAATTTCTCAGGCCGCAAGTTGTTTTTGCAATAAAGATCTCGTCGCAACTTGATACTGAGATTTGTTCCATGTCCCTGAATCAGTGCTCAGGCTGCTTTCATTTGCTGCAAAAAGGAAATAAGTCGTGTTTGATTGCTTCATTAAGATCAGGCAAATTAACTACAAGTTTTGGTAATAGCTCAAAGTTCGGCTTACTCGTTTCTCTTCTTCAATCTTGGCCTTGATGAAGGAGTACATTGCAACTCCAGCAATAGCAATGGAGGTGCCAATACCAGTCTGTAGTGAAATCTTGTTTCCTGCATGGTTTTTCAACAGTTAAATCTCTTATCAGAATGTTCACATCCATTTGGTCGTAAAATGACTGTCAGTCAGAGTAGTGTGTGTTTACCAAAGACCAAGATTGAGAAGCCAATCACGAAAACACGTTTCAACACATTTCCAACAGCATGGGTGAGCGGTGCCACTCTCTCAAGGGTGTTGGTTGCCAGCTGAGAAGGGAAAAAATTGTGTTTTTACAGTCCTCAAAGGTTTTAAGTTTCTTGAAATTTAAGTTGTAATGACACAGGGTATAGTTTCAAATCAAGTGTAATAGCTAAAGGGAAAATTCATCTACCTGATTGTAGAGGTGGTAAAACATTCCCACCCAGAAAAGATCAGTGACGAACTTTGTCAGACCAACTTTAGCAATTGCATCACTAAATCCATGCTTTATCAGTTGAGGTCCCTCAAACTGTATATAAAAGACAGGCAAGAAGTAAGAAGGACCAAAGACATGGATATAAGAGAAATATTGCCCCTAATTATCTGCTGGACTTACAATTACGGCAGGTGGAATGCAGACAATGAGGGCGATAATTGAAATGTAGGCATACAAATTGGTGCTATCCATATCAGTCTGCAAAGAAACATCCATAGTAAGAGATCACAACATTTTACCGGAGACAACTTCCAGCTTTAGTAAAAAGGGGTGATATACTTAACCATGGCTTTCTTGGAGTAGATGCTCCGGTAAGTGAAAGAGATGTTGGAAATCATAGCACTAATGAAGCCCGTCCAATTGAAAGACAATTCCGTAAGTGATGCCATTGACACACCTGCAATTACTCTGTACCGTTAAAACTACAAAAGTAGTTCAGCAAGTAGAACATGTGGACTCATCCAAATCATCTCCCTAACTTTTTACTTGTATTGCCAAAAATTTAAAACTCCTAAATTTGTAATTCTCATCATGCAATTTAGAAGTAACATATCAGGCTTACCAATGACGACTGGAGCCAGTGACAGCCATAATGTAAAAGGTATCTGTTGTCCAAGTATGAACTGTGAAGCCGCAGCATTGAAGAATGGCTCAAGGGCTGATCCAAAGTTGAAACAACGGAACAGAAAAATCAAGACACATTTTACGTGAAGAAAAGCATATGCTTCATTAAGGCAAGAGTTTTCCTCTTCAACCGTCATGTACAGAAGAGTAGATTGTCACCTTTAATGGTGTGAGTGAAGGAGACTGCAACAGCAGCAAACGAGACGTTACTAGTTACATGGCCTAGAGCATGGCACACAGCAACAGGGATGAGCAGCTTCAACAGGTTTGAGTCAATTGGCTGCGCATGGGGACCACCGAACAAAGAACAATCATTTGATGTGGAAATTTATTGAATATATAAGAGATGAAGTTTATTTTCATGTTTCCTTTACATATTTGTGGAATTAAAACGCCGTCACATTTCAAACTTTGAAGATTTGCACTAGGTGTTTGAACACAAATGCAGAAGTAAAAGTGGGAAAAAGACGAGTAACTGCATGATACTTACTATTGGACCCTCAGATGCTGCCCAATTATTAGTACCACGAGATGTGATTATGATGACAATTAGAAATATGTACATTATCCAAATCTAATTGTATTAGAACCAACAAACACATAAAAAAGATTAATCATACTTGTCATGTATTTAATAACAGTCATATAATAAAATAATCCGTCCAAATCCGGATCTACTTAAATTTCATTGTGCATAACTATCGATTGGCGAAACACGACATTTCAATAACATTGCCCAGTAGAGACAGCTAACACCCTCAAAATCAACTACCAAGAAAAGAATTAGTATAACCCCTACAATAATAGTTGCATTGACTAAAACTAAATAAATAAAATTAACGGCAGTAACTAAATATATAAGTCCGTTATTATGGTACAGATAACTTAAGTTTCATAAATGGGCTGGGATTGGAGGTGGGCACTTACAGCTCGCTTGGGGAGGCCGACGGCCCAGCTTAACAAGCAGTAGATAACACCAACAAATAAATGTATAACCGACACGAAGCTGCAAACACAATTAACTAATTGTTTAGCTTGAACTCAACTAATCCAGAAATTTGAGTATTATGTTTAACCGAAGAAGGTGCTTACTAAGGATAGGGGAAGTAATTGTAGATCTTCTTGTTGAGAATGTTGAATATCACGTTCAGAAAGTACCTACAAGAATCAAGGACAATTCAGTCATTTCAAGAAACAAAGGCCGTTGACAGTTATAACGGTGATTGCGTGAAGCTTATGCGCCCCAACAGCGCAAGTCAGGGAGGTCACGTGACGTACCACATGAAGAAGAAGAACCCGGTGACAAGTGCCGGGTATTTCTCCAAGAACCCGACCTTAGCACCCCTGCGAAGAAAATGGGTAAGTAATACAAAAGCTCGAAACGGGTAGGGTTAGCGGGTTGGAAATCATGTAAACGGACCTCACCCGGCGGAATCGCTGCCCCCCGCCGGCGATGAAGCCGCGGCGGAGCACGGACGGAGAGTCTCCCTCTTCGTCACTGGAGAAACCCCGCTAACGGGTGAGCCTTCGAGCAGAATGGCTGGTCGGAGCTGCCTCCCCCATATCAAGTTTCCACCTTGGCTGAGTTTCCCGGTGACCTTCAAGGCAGGGAAACTGCAGTTTGCAGTGAGCCTCGCTGCCGGCTTTGGGGGGAGTGCAATGCCGCGAACAGTGGCGCCGCTGATCACGCGAGACTCCATTCTGCTAGAGAGAGAAAGGGAGGAGAGAGAAGGAGAGTGAGTGCGAGGAAGTGCAGCCTGGTTAATAATGCAGATGTTTTCTTTGCTTTAGTTAGAGTGCGCCGGTAAGGTTAACTTGCACAGGGAGTGGAGAGGGAGGACGTTTGAGTGGTTGCTATCAGCTGACGAGATGGGCGGGGCATATTATTCACGGATATGGTTCTTCAAGCGCCATATTATTCTTTTATTATTATTTTTAATTTCTCTAACAAATGTATACAATCGCTTGTCTTCTCATCACATCTAATTTCACTGATAGAATGAATTTGGTTGATATGATATTTTTTTTAAATATGTATATTAGATGTAAAATCAAAATAATAAAGAAAATTTAATAATTATAATTAATGTAATAATTATTAAAATATCAATCAATAGTAATTTAAAAATTCAAAGCTTCAACATTGTGAAAGAATATATGTCAAAACTTGGTATTGTATCTAGAAAATGTTGATGAGATGGATATTTTGCATTTCATTTATAAACCTCACACAATAAACAGATAATCATTGTGCTCACCTTGCAAATCAAAATATTTTGAAAAAAATGCAAGCAATCCTTATGAGATATTATAAATAAGTAAATTATTTTTTTATAAAAAATAAAATAAAATTAACTCTCTGTCTTTTTCTAAAATACAACAATTTATATCTATATATTTTTTTAAATAAAGTAATTTACCTCTTTCATATAGAGAAGTAAATTAATTATTTTTTAAATACAAAAAAAATTACTATTTTTTAATCAGATGAGAGTAATTTACTCATTTATAATATGATACGAATAAATTATCATTTACATCATTCCCACAACCAAGGCATTAAATTTGAATTGTGTGTTTGTATATTTTAATCATCGAATCGAAATATATATATATATTATTTTTATGAGAGTTAAATGATAGAATGGAAGTAACATTTGCGAAAACGATTGTATATTATTGTAATGGTAATTACTGGGAATGTGTTGTGTAAAAATTGGGTGAGAGTGAGAGGGAATAGTAAAATGAAATGATAATGGTTAGGAAGAAAACGTTGGAAAATGGAGGAGGGGATGACGTGGAGCAGTCTTATCTTATCATCGAGAAGCGTGAGGTCCGTGAGGGAGAGCTTGTCATGTCCAATCCTTACTTGCAGTTTGCAATATCCTTATCATTTTCATCAAACCAACCATACCATACCCCCTCTTTTTCGTTTAGTTTCAATTAAGAAAGTTGGAATTTTGAGCACAAGCACAGCTGTTCCCACCAAAAATATCAAGAGAGGGAGGTTGTCTGATTGGTGCTTGTCTTGCATCAATTATGAGTTTTAGATCCTATTCACCTGCACAATACTAAATCATTATATTATTCTTCTTTTCACATTACTCACAGTGTGGACAAATAATATAATCACAATTAAAATATTAATCTGCTTTAATTATTATGTTTATATTATATACTCTGATCAATTTTAATATACAACGTCAAGTAAAATGAAATAAAAAAACATATATCAAATATATATATACACAATTGTGCCATAGTAAAACAAAGAAAATAAATTAATTTGTTAATAAAACTTAAAGGGTTAAATAAAGTTAGTCATTTTATTGATAGAGGAAAACTTCTGGATTCATAAAAATTAATGCGATGGTGTCATTAAATATCATTTGTAAATATAGAGGATGTTGCTTTTTTATACGTACTGTATGGATATATATGTATATATATATATATATATAGATATTTGTCATTAATAAAAATACTGAAAAACTATGGAGTCAGAAGATGGGCGGTGGGCTTTTTTTCTGTCAATGGACTGAACAAGGTACTATTGGGTCACCTTTTTACACCATAGCCCATTATAACAGACCTAAATGATGGTGGGTCCCATTTTCTTGTAACCGGACCGCCGTAGTTTGTGGGCCTTTTCGGAGTACACAACCCGGCCCATTCTGACCCTGTGCAAAGACGTCTGGGCAAAAGCTTGAAAAGAGGCGGCGTGAAGCAAAACCCAAACTCGTTGTTGGTTCCGGCTCCGCTTTTCCGGCATTGATTCAGCGTTTGATTGGATTAGGCTGCTTATAGTTATCGTATCGAAAGTGGAAACATGGATTCTGAATTCTGTGATCCCATTCTTATCGGGAATGTGCACTAGTACAAGCACCGCAAACTGTTTGAAGAAACGCCTGTATGAGAAACTGAGGAAGGAAACTAATTGATAGGAGAAGACAAAGAAATGAGTAGTAAGTCGATGATGAAGTGGCCGAAGCAAATTACGTCATGTTTCGTGGAGCGGCTGATTTGTTCCGAGAAAGACTTGGATAAAGCAATTTCCATATTTGACGCCGCCACTGCTGAGTATTCTAATGGCTTCCGGCACGATCATAGCACATTTGGTTTAATGATTCGAAGATTACTCTCCGCTAACAAGTTTGTGCCGGCGGAGGATATGCTTGTCAGAATGAAGCAAGACAAGTGTGACATCAGTGAAGATATATTCTTGTCGATCTACAGGGCCTATGCTCGAGTTCACAAGCCATTTGAAGTGTTGCGGGTTTTTGGAAAGATGAAGGAGTATGAATGTGAACCCACGGCGAAATCGTATGTAACAGTGTTTTCCATTCTTGTGGATGAAAGCCAGTTGAAAATGGCATTCAAGTTTTATCGTTATATGAGGGAGAAGGGAATTCCAGCTAGTGTCGCCTCACTCAATGTTTTGATTAAAGCGCTCTGCAAGAGCAGCGGAACGCTGGATTCTGCTTTTCGGATTTTTCATGAAATGCCAAAACGTGGGCATACTCCAGATTCATACACTTATGGGACTCTGATTAATGGGTTGTGTAGAGCTGGGAGAACTCTTGAAGCGAAAGAGCTTTTAATTGACATGGAGGCAAATGGTTGTTCACCCTCAGTTATTACCTATAGTTGCCTGATACATGGCTTTTGCCAGTCGAATAAATTGGAGGATGCAATGGAATTGCTCAAAGATATGAAGAGCAAAGGTATTGAGCCCAATGTATATACTTATAGTTCTCTCATTGATGGTCTCTGCAAGAACGGACATTCTTTGCAAGCAATGGAGCTTTTGGAGAGGATGATCTGCAAGCGCCTAGTTCCAAATTCAATTACTTACAGTTCCTTAATTTATGGTTTCTGCAAGGAAGGTAAACTTCACGAAGCTATTCAGATTCTTGATCGAATGAAGCTTCAGGACTTGAAACCTGATGCAGGTCTTTACTCAAAAATAATCAATGGCTTTTGTGAGATCAGCAAGTTCCAGGAAGCAGCGAACTTCCTTGATGAAATGGTGCTTTCAGGGACAACTCCTAACCGTGTAACTTGGGGTCTTCATGTCCGCGTTCATAATAGAGTAATTCAAGGTCTTTGTTCTGAGGGTCACCCTAATCAAGCTTTTCAACTCTATCTGGGCTTGCGTACTAGAGGAATATCTGTTGAAACAAACACCTTTGGATCTCTTATTCGCTGCTTTTGCAAGAGAGGAGATCTGCACAAAGCTGGTCGAATTATGGATGAGATGGTGATAGATGGATGCATTCCCGATGTGGAAACATGGAATGCCATGTTGGACGGGTTCTGGGATAGGAAGAAAGTTCGCGAAGCTGCTGAACTGTTACTGGCTAAGCTGATGGATGAATTCTAGAATACCGCACCCAGTTGAACATACATGTGGTGGATGTAACTGTTTTGTCCAATACAAATTGGACGGTGGAGGATACATTATCTTCCTCAGCTTTTTTCCAACTCTGTTTCCTGATCGCTCCAAACTTTCTTGTTGGTCGAGGTTTCTTCATTTCTAAACTGATTATCAAGAGATAGGGTGCCTAAGAGTTTTTATTCAGGTACTTTTCCCCTATAAGGATCACCAAATATTGCAGTCTCATTGTTTCATAAACCCTTTCTTGAGTCTAAAACCATCTATTGTGTTTTGGAGACTATTTGTGAGCAGGAAACGTGTAATGCACCTTATTTCAAAAGGTTTTTTTTTATGCAATTGCCGCTGAACTGAATTTTTGAAGAACTCTTTCTGGTGGCTCTGCATCCTCTCTTTTATTTCATTCCCGGATGATCATAAGGCAATAAGTCTTGTTTCCTCAAAATAAAGCTATATATAATTCTTTCATGTCATATTCTTCACTAAATTTTAAGACAAAATTAAAGCTCACAACTTTCTTTCTTCTTTTATTTCCCTTTTTCTCTTTTTACTTTGTTTCAGGATTATCTGCTATTTTGAAAGTTGTTCTGCTACCTATCTGCATGTGTAATCACTCCTTAACCTGCAGGTTTGATCTGAAGGTGCGATGTCATGCATCAGCTAAACTTGCCAGGATGATTGTTAAATGACAGAGAAAAAGGGCTTGCTTTGTTATGATTACATATAGGAATATGTAGGGGTGATGCCACTCACATCAATAAAATCAAGTATCAATGAAATGAAAGAAAATGCATATTTGCACAGCGAGTACAGGCAACGTGTTTTAACTGTTGGTGACTGGGAAGCCAATACCGTGTCGTTTAGTGGGAAAAACTACAAACAACATACTGCAGGCTACTCCAATCCCGACTGGTAGTGCTGTGAGCACCTCCTTCGTCCCAGCTGACGGTGCCGGATAGAAACAGTTCACTACATTCTCATCAAACAGAGCAATGGCTGCAAAAACCAATATTGACATCAAGGCATGGACAAAATCTATAAACTTCAGTTTGTATTTTGCTGCAATTTCTGGTGGTAGAGTCACTGATCCATCAATTATCCACAGACCACGGAATGTGGCAAATCCATAACAGATATTTCCCTTTTGGTCCTTGAAGCTATCAGTGAAGCTCAACAAAATACATGAGAGCCCGCAGAGAGCCACGAGCCCAGCAGTCAAGGATCGACTAACTGTGTCACACTCCCCTTGGTTTGTGAATATTGGGGACAGAAGTTGAAAAGCAAGCACTGAGCCGGTGGGCAGAAGGTTGGCCAGGTGTGCCGTGCTTTCAAATGTCTGACTAATGGCTTGTTGGATGAGGTTTCTTTCTACTTCGGGCAGGTTTTTGTTGACCAGTAAGGGCACATCTTGTTCACAGATTTCTTGAGACGATTCGTTGTCATTTTCCACCTTAATCTCCATTGCAGGTAGTTTGAGTTGGCAATTCTTCTTGATCCTTGTCGGGCTTGTTTTTGACAGAATTCTTGTGGGAAAGTACATTTATAGGCAACAGAACAATTCACTTGAGTGGAAGGAAAGGGAACCGAGTTAGCTCGTTTTGCCTTGCAAGAAACAGAAAATAAGCAGCCAGCTTTCACCAGATTCTGAAAAAGGGAACTTCCTTTTCCGGTTTGTTGGTGATTAATGGTCATCTAAAGTTTTGAAGGTGGCTTGTTTAACTGGATTGGAGTGCTGCCGGTGTTATGGAACTTAACTTTTGAGTAAGGTTTTGCTTGCTTTTTGGCGTGTACACAGCAACATTATGCTGCTTCACGTCCTGAAATTTGTTTTCAAGCTCGAATTAAGGTGCACTGGAGCATTACTCAATCAGTTATATTGCTGAGACGCAAAGTTTTCTCATGGAATTTAGAGTGTCTGTTGGTTTCTTGTTATAAAGGTGACCGTTCTTACTGTTTTTGGGCTTTTACTCCCTTGTCTAATTAAAGCAATTACTAGAATTTGGTTTATATGCTTGTTCAGGAATGGCCACGGTTAGATCGTCACGACAAAGGGGTAATAATACTTGATTACTTGTAATTTCATCTGATCTTATCCTATGAGAAAACATAAAATTGAATTAGTATGTAACTAGATGTCAGGTAAAAGTGTAATGACAATAGGTGATATATTGTGTGAAAAGTGTGGGCGTAATATATTTTTCTCGAGGGCAGCGAAATGTATTTGTTTTTTTTTTTTTAATGAAAAAATTATTCATAACTAAATACTACATTAATTTCGTTGGATACACTGAGACGAGATCTCACAAGCCCTAAACCTCTAGTAATTGGTTTCAATTGTGATGTTAATGATCGCGGATTGACGGTGGGGATTATTGGTGGTTAGTTGCAAAGATTTACCATTTTACTTGGGTAAAATACAAGATAATAAGTGACTGTTGAGGAAAATTTAACTCCTTTTATGTGAATTTATATCCACATAAATTGTTTACTATTAAATTAATAATGATAATGATATTATTTGTTGTCTAATGACGTGTGGCTGATGTGGGTACAAACCCAGACAGACAGCATCATCAAAACCGACTGTTTATTATTAAATTTCTAAGTTTACGCTGTTAACTAGTTGGTGCGCCAGGCTTTATTTCGCCCTACGGTCAGGCTACCCTTCAATGGGCCATTAACCGTACCTTCAACCTTTTGCCTGCTCTTCAATAAAGCTGTTCTGGGTTGAAATATTTGATACAGTGCCAAGCCCAAATTATATTATGATACTCCATTAATCGGCCCATGTAGTGTCTCTGTCCTTATACTTCTGGTGGTTAAACGCAGCCCAGATCCGTCGAGCCTCAAATGGTAGTCGTATAAGTGAATTTATTCAACCCTTTCTTAAGCATTACACATTTTAATTATCGAACAATTAAACATAATTAATTCTTTGGTTGGTGAACCGATCGTACCAAAGTTTACTTATTTTTGGCTGAATTCAAAGTCATAGCTGCAAATTAATAATATATTAAATTTTACTTAATTAATTAACTCGACCAAAACGATGTGCATTAGTCTAATTTTTATTCAAAATGGTCGATTAAAATTATTTATAAATTTTAGAGATGATGATTCTATGGCTAAGAATAGATTAGATATCCTGAATATATGTTTGTTCAACTGATTCTTTAAAATAAAAGAGAGTGAGCTAGAGCCAATAAAAGAGCATCCCTAAGGTTAGGTAGGTAATTTCCATGGAGTTGCTTCACTGAAACTTGATCTAGATTAATACAAGTGGTTAGGGTTAGTGAGTTGTAATTGTTCTATAGTACTAATTAAAATTGGAAATAGGTTCACTTATGAAACGAAAAATGTAATTTACCCTTATTTTTTATTGTATTGACTAACGGAGAGAGCAACTGCTGTTATCAAATGGATGAAAATCCCTCAATGGTTCTCAAATTGAAAAATAAAGCCACATATGGGACTCAATGTGCTAATTGACCTGAGTGTGGGATCAAAATTAAAAACAGGTCCACTTATAAGACCAAAAATATAATTTATCCTACTAATAATGATCATCAGCAAACAGAAAATAATTTTTGTGGGTTTCGTTTTGGTCTGCATGGGAATGAAAATATTGGGAGAAGGCAATACATAATGAAAGAGACATGATTGTGTTTCTCGAATTTTAGGACGTTGATCCGTAGGAGAGACCCACAAAATAAGGGGTTGTATGGATGGTGGTGATGGCCAAGCACAAAAATGTATGAAAAAAGCATAAAAGAGGAGTGGTATTTGTTGTGTTGGGATGCCTAATTATTGGCAGTATGGACCCTCATTTTTATTTTTTCCCTTTTACAAAATGAACAGTAGATTGGTCTGCCTGACCTTCATTTCCCCCTATTCCGGAGTGCTGTTTCTCAAGGCAATAAAATGGCAATCATTCTGCTTCCAAAACCAGAAATTCCTACTACATCCTATTCCAATTACTTTTCCTTCCTTGGGATTTCAATTATTATTTTTGTGCAAGATGTGATCAATGTCCAAAGCTTGGTTACTGCATGTATATTACTATTAACACAAGTTTTGCCGAATGTCCGACCTGTTTTCTTGCCTTCAAGTTTGGGTTTTGGGTTGCTCAACCTCAATCCACCCACTCTACATACAAAATACATACACTACTTCTATTCTCTTTTTTTTTTTTCAAAAAATTATGCATTATGTATTTCCTCTTTTATTCCTTCTTTTTCCACCAGCCATTTTCAACCACATGCTAAATTATTCTTACAAATAACTCATGGATTAAGGGATGGGGAAATCCAAACACAACCTACAAAAATGATAGACAATCAATCAACGTCTATTTATAAGGGCTCGTGGAGATGTTTGATTTGTTCGAACCAAAAATAATTGCCAGCTGTTGATCAACAAAATCCAAATCCCAAATAATTTACACAGCTTTTGTTCTTTTTTTCTTCAAGAGAAACAAAAAAGACGGGTGCATTATTTCATTTCATGATCCGGACATGATTTTTTGAAGATTAATTTGGCTGCATTCTTGCAACGTCATACACTAATTAGCGTCATCCATTGATGGATGTTGATTTCGTTAGAAAGAGATGTATTAGGTATATAACGGGATGGGGACCTAACCTCAATCCTTCTCATTATCCCACATCACTACCAAAGTTTGAACCGTTTCTTTATCATTTTTCTTTAAATATAAAAAATAAAATTATTATTTCGTCCTCCTATAAAGTTTGATGTAATTATACCACACCCCTTATAATTTTGGAATTACACCTCATATAATTGATATTTGTTTTCTATCCAACAAATAGATCTATCTGTCTGTAAAATCTGCAAATTTTGCTAATATTAGTAAAAAGTTAAACGAAAATTCATATTAATTTCTGATTGACTTTCAAATTTATTGTAAATCAAATAAATCTTTTATAATCAAATTATCGAGCACCAATGTGCCTCCCCACAATCATATATATATATATTTGGCTCAACTGGAAATCTAGCAAGTGAGGCAATTTGTAAGGCAGAAATTTCAGCAACATGAGGTGTGATGAAAAGGGACAAGAAATAAATATTTATGTGGGTGGGAAGCTAATTTAAGTTTAAACAGAGATTGGGACATTTAAGTAGTATTCTTACAACTAAAGTAGACTTGTGAACAGGCTGTTAAGTGCTCAAAAACCCCACCAAAAGGAAGATCAACTCACAATCACTCCAATTAAATAAGTCACATATCTTGTGTTAATTTTACAAACTCCTTTCCAACTTCTCACTCTACCACGCCTTCATTAAATAAATTAAACCCCAATATTAATAAAGTGGGAATTAGAGAAAGGGGGTTTTTAAATTTCAACTCAAGAATCTGAGAAAAGCTACCTACACATGTGACGACGTCTCACCTTTTCCAACAATCACAAAATACTACATAAATTTTACTTATTCATGCTCTATACCATTTCATTTTATAATACTTATATTTAATAAAATTTATGGCTGTTACAAAAAAATGTGAAATCATTCTCTTTTAAAAACAAAGAAAACCCTAAGAAGCTTAATTAATTAAACTAATTTTCTAAGACCCTCTTTTGAAATTTAACCAGAAAATAAAGATTGAGGGATGGGGCAGAGGGTGTGGTGGGTGGGGGGGTCTAAGGCATAAGCTGAGAATTATGAAACAGGATGAAATGGGGGTAGTGTGCCTCCATTCTTTTCTAGTTTTCTTTACTCCCAATTTTATGTACCTCTAATTTTTGTATTAATGGTTTGGGATTGGAGGTGTGCTCAAAGTTGCAAAAGGAATGATGATGGGTCCCATTAAGATCTCAGTTCCCAAATCTTGAAAATTCAATATTTCTATTTATAATTTAGAAAAAAAAAAAAAAAGTGATTGAAGATGAGGAGTAGATCATGATTAATGTATTAGCTCCAAATTAATGATGGGATTGCTTTTGTTAATTTAATTACTTCTTTTTTGATGGACCACCGGTATAGTATATATGATCATCATCAACACCATCCATTTCAAGATCCTAGCTACCTAGTGAACTTGCTTTTGCCAATTCTAATATTATCAAAGTGATTCTTGATTTTTAATTATATTTATACGTTTGTTTATATATATTTCGTACTATTGACTCAGATGGTATCTCTCTTGAATAATAAAAATGAATTATTGAAAAATAAGAAAATAAAAGTGTTATTTAATTTTTAGAAAAAATATATTATTATAGAAAGTATAAGTGTTTGTTTAACAATTGTACATCTCCGTTGTTTCTTCTATCCTTTTGTAAAAGTGCGACTTAAGCCAAGATAAGAGAGAAAAGGCATGGTTCCAGGCGTAAAGTCGTTGATCTCAGCCCATCATTTTCGATATTGTACATATGCGAATGGCAAACATTCTGATTAAGCGATTTCACTTTTTGCTGAGAACTGAAAATCGTATATTCCGACATGCATCATCACTTCAAATCCCACATTAAGCCCATGTTATATATAACTGTACGGCTCTTGCAGGGAATGGTTGTGCTAACAACTCCATCTCCATCCATTATTCTTTTAAATAATATAGGGTGAATAGCAATTTATCCCCCTTTGATATTAAAAAAGAGCACATTACTCCCCTATGAAAAAAATATAGCAATTTACCCCCTTATACTTTTTAAAATGAAGCAATTTACCTCCTTATACAGGGAGGTAAATTGCTTCATTTTAAAAATCATAGGGGAGTAAATTGTTGTATTTTAAAAAATACAGGGAGGTAAATCACTATTTATTTTTTCATAAGGGGATAATTTGCTCATTTATGATATCACAAGGGGGTTGCTTGCATTTTTCCCAAATAATATATATTCAAAAATACTATATATATATATATAGATATAAGTAGTGCACTTTGTTTTCATTAAATGAATATTTTAGAAAGTGATTTCAAAAATATCTCCTTTTTTCATAATTAATTATTCTGAAATAAATCCAGCAGAATGATCTCAGTCCTTGCTGGATCAATTATATAGGCTGCACCCCACAATGGTTAGTGAATCCACTCGTTTATTAAACATAATTTTTATTTTTGATCCTATAATTTAAAAAAATAGCATTTTAGATCATATGATACATTTTTATTTAGTCTTTAACGAAATATTACATGCATGGGACATGTTCATAATTAGTAGGACTGGACTAAAAGATGTCAAATACTCAGCACGTGGTATTTTCCTTTAAGAAAAATGTGTCATGAGACTAAAAATATTATATTATTTAAAAATTAAAGAATAAAAAATAAAATTTTTATAACTAATGCAATTAAAAATAAAAAAAAATCTTAAATTAGGGACAAAAATATTGTTTTAGCTTTATGGCTGAAATGATCATTTGACTAATACTGACCATTCTGACATTTTGTGCCCATTTATTTCCCAGCAGCAACAGATTACAATGCTGAGATGTTTGAAACTTATTAAAGACTTGGTAAAAGTTAATTATTAGCATAGTTAAGTATGTAAATTAAATAATTGGGTGTGGGAAGGCTCATGGGGAGCAACATCATAAGATGGGCAACGTAAAACGTAAATGGTCTGGCCAAGCTACCAGGCAGAGGGGTATCCACTATCCTCTCTATTATTAACGTTTGTACTAAATATGCACAAGAATTTTGAAAGAAATAATGGTGTCAACTAAAATCACGGCATCTATTTCAAGAAACACCACATCTACTAATTAATTCTCAACAAACAAATTAAATATTAATTGTAGGTGAAGCTTTAAATGCGGAACTCACTATTTGTTAGCCGGATCAAAATGTTGGTGGCAACTAATTATGGTGGAGTTGTACCATAATGTTATGTAATAATTTTTGTGATGAAGCATAATCAATAATCTCTCTACTACTTATTAAATACACCCCATATCTCTCGATTCATTCATTATTTTTATTATTATATTTGTCAAAAAAATAATTGTATAAGAACTTCACGACATTTTTTTTATTTTTTTATAGTGATAGTACAAAAATGAGATGAACCGAAAATAAAATAAGGGATTAGAGATAATGTAAGTGGTTATTGGAATGTGAAAGGAATTAGATAAAAGAAGATGGAAGGAAATAAGGCAGGTGCATCCAACTCTTCTCATAAGCATCCAAAAGCAGGTCTTTGGTTAGCTTCCATTACTATACATCTCCATCATCAACTCTTTTAACACAATCTATAATGAAAGCGAAACACACAAATTGCTTTTTTATAGAATAAGAGAAACAACACTTTCTGAGGGTAAAAATGGAATTCAGCTCAATTCACTCCACTAGATTTACTGTTTTAGAGTTTCAAAATGTCCAAGTATATAATTTAAAATAGGGGAACAGAGAGTACAGACCAGACCCGGATGTCGATAACTTACCGGGGCGGACCCGGTTCTCTTTGTGGATCCGAGTGTTTGGGTAAAAAATGGGAGCAGGGATGTTGGAGAAAGTATATATATATATACATAGAAGAAAGGAAAGTTTTGGAATTAACTGCTACTGCTCACTTTGACTTCTTGGGTAAAAATGCACACCTTTTTACTGTACCCCTCGTTTTATTCCCTGTGTCTTCACCACACGGTTTTCCCTGTGAATCTGGGATCCGGTTGTTGTACATTTTGGCATTTTGCAGCAGGGTCCATCAGAATAGAGAGAGATGATTCTGATTTGAGTTCAATCCTGTCGCTTGCCTTGCCACGTGCATGGTGGGAGTAGGAAATTTTATAGGTCGGTCTCACTGCACCTGCCCTACACTCAATTGCTGCTCTTACCATTACTTATGTCTACTTCCAAGAAAAGAAATCTATTTAAGTCTATCTTGATAAGACTATTATGGACTCACTTTTACTGCATTACTGTTTTAATCATATTTTATTGAATTAAATTAATTACATATTAAATATATAATTAATTATTTTATAAATATATTAAATTTATTATATAATTAATTTAAATTTGTTCGAATCAGATCTAATCTATTATTTCCCTTTTTCCATGGAAAAATTAGTTGACCTCTTCCAAACTTAGAAATTAAATTAAACAAAAAAACATAGTAATTAAGATTTTATGTTCATATAATTACTTTATTTATTTTTATATTTTGCAAGAATTACATCTCATTAATTTTCGGAATTTGTAATTAACTATATAGTACATATATAATATTTTTCCAATAATGGAGAAAATTATATTAAAATAATTTTAATTTCCCAAAGATGAATGCGTTGTTTCATGGGAAGGCAATTGTTTGGTCTTAATCGTCAATAAATATGGAAACTTCTTCGAATGTTACCAATCCAATGCACCCCCCCCCCCAAACTATTCCTATTTGGAATGTTTTTCTTTCTTTCCTCAAAATTGTTTTTTTTTTAAACACGATAAAATAATTTTTACGGGTAACTATTATGCCCTCTTTTGAAATTTAATATAATTACATGTAAATTTTATGTAATTTAAAAATTTACATTTAGCATCCCTAACATATGAATTCATTTACTAGTCAAAATTTATAAAATTGATATCAGCAAAAATATTGAATGAAAATTCACATTTTCATCCGATGAATTTATCACTGACTTGTTGCATGTCAAATAAATTTTTATTTGATTATATTGCCATAATATAGTTCACACGTCAATATATATGAGAAGGTATATTTTCACCCTTATAAAAGTAGTTTAGTTAGAAGAAAATTATTTGATTTGTAATAATTCAATAATAAGTTAATATGATGAGATGTGAATTTTCATTTATATTTCTTTTATTAATATCCGTAAATTCGATAAATTTTAACTCATAAAAATAAGCGTTAAGTATATTGGATATTATTTATTTGGATAAAATTTATTATGGGACTTTACCATGCATTATGTCAAGTTTCAAAATTCTATTGCGCCACAGACAAGTTATTTCAGAACACTCTGTCCATGCCTACAATAAATGTTCAAATATTTCGCAAAACAATGCCCAAATTAAATGTATACTTATTATAAGATTGTCAATTTTAACTTTTTAAGCATTAAATCGGTATATATTAATATATCGATATACCAAGAACAATAAACAACAAATCATAATAACTTTCAATTCAATCAATATATTAATATTATCGTGGACAAATTACAAACACTCACATAAAGTGAGACAAATACCTACACGTCTGATGAGAGTCGAACCCATGAATAAGATATGTCTATAATGTAAAATTTATTTTTGCGCCATGAGCTTGAAGGATTCAAAGATCATATCAGGAACGAAATTTGTTTTCTAAAACTCAGGTATGATCATGTTAAAAAAAAATCAATTACATAAAAGATTAATATATATTATTTTATAATTAATTATTATTTTTAAGTTAAAATATTAATTATTTATTTATAATTAATTTAGATTTGATCCTATCCAAAATGGAATTAAAATTTTGCAAAGAGAACATAATAGCTTTGATTTTCAATTTAGTCTGCGTGGGGTGAGTGGTTGGTTCATATTCAATGCATGAAGTCGCTTTCAAAATTCAAAATATAACATACTTCAATGTTAATGACAAAGCATTCAGAATCTTCCACATTTATATTTGAGTTTATAATAACCTATATAAATATAAAATGAAAGATTATCTATTCTCACAAGCCGCCATCAGTAATATTATTGTATTAATTACTCATAATTTTAAAAAATAATTTTAACTATTCTTTTTTTTTTAACAAATGTGAATTTTAACACAATTGCATCAATTATTTTTATTGTGTCGATAATATTTTAAATTAATTTTTTAATTATAATTTATTTAATATGTTTTAATATATAAAAATATATTTATTATATTCACATAAATAGGTGACAACTGTTGGTATAAAAAATGAATCGAGCGTAATTCCATCTATTTACAAAAATTAGCAGTTATGATGCGTAAGGACTTAATTTTTCTACCAAGATTTGCATATTCACCGCGGTGCCAGCCTAATCCAATAATATTAACCACGGTAAAAAATTATGTTGGTAAATTTGATGGCTGTCGAGCTACGATAAAAACCAAAAGAAGAAGTTGCCACGCACACGTGTCTTCTCTTTTTTCACTTTTGGGTTTAAATTTATACGC